>NC_142167.1:27979046-28280853 GCF_029865625.1 Vigna umbellata | reverse complement strand
AAGTTTTACTCAAACATTTTAATACACAGAAATTAAACTATTACTTTATACTTTCGTACCATCTCCAGCTTGTACTTGATCGACGAAAACATCCTCGTATACTCACATCATTAAGGTGATCATAACAAACAAAAAAGCAAACAAACAGACAAATAAGACAAAAGGATAAGCTCATTTACCAAAAAAAAAATCATGCAACAAAAATATAGATGTTAACACATGCAAAGTTATATTAACTAATCTTAAGGCATATAATCATACATTATGGACTTGACCATCTGATACATGTATTGATGCCAAATTCTGGAGAGTTATACACTTGTGATGGCCTTTACTACTCTACAAAGTCATCGCTAATGGGTTTTACCCTACCACACACAAGGATAATCCGTTAATGCCTTAGGTCAAGATAAAACCCCTTGACTAGGACAATTTTCTCCTCTCACCACATAACACACCCTTCTTTACTTGAGATGGGATGGTTATTAAAGCATCAGGAACACTCCTAATACATAATTCTTACATCTATACATACATAATTTTAATCACCACTAATCCTCTTTGGAATAGTACCAATCATTCACATATCATTTTCTAAACCAATAATTGTTTTAACATTCACATAATCACACACACTAAACCCATCATAAGAGATATATACAAATTTAGTTAAAGTTTTGGTATTTTCGCTTAATCATAAGATTTGCTTGCTTAGCGAATAATATATGACAACATATTTGCTCAGCCCCCAAATCTACTTGCTCATTCAGTAGTGCTAAAACCACATTCACTCAACAGTCAAATAGTTCGCTTAGCGAAAATACCACTAGAACTTATAAATTTAAATTCTCCCAAGAGTTGTCCAACGAGTATATTCTTACCTAACGACTGTCAAATCAGTAAACTCTCTGATTTGGTTTTGTCCAACGAGATTTTCTTTGCACAATGACCACCAAGTAAGTAGTTCTCTAACTTTGACTTCGCCTAGCGAGTATATACTTGCTCAACGAGTTTGCATAATTCTATAGAACAGAATTCTACATATTTATGTCATTCTGGACTTGCAAAACCAGTCTAACACCAATCACAGAACCAATAATCAGACTATACACATCTCAATGACTCAATTCACCTTACATGAAATTCCAACATACAATCACTAAACACGATTTTAAACTACTAACTCAAATCAATAAGTCATAACTTATCATACAACTTAATTTCACAAATCAACTATCATTCAAACCTACAATCGTCAATTATAAGTTTCTTATTAATTAAAATCAAAGTAATTAGCTTCCTTTTAAATGATCAAACTGCTTTAAGAGTGCTAAGACAACTCCAACGACTCAAGGAACTTTATCTGCTCCTACAAGTCACAAAAACATGATCAAGGTATATCGTTAGTACCACTAATCAAGAAAAGAACAAAAACTAACTTATTCTTTTGCAAGGACTAATCGGAAAAACTTGAAGACATCATCTCAATGATCACTCACGCGTTATCTGATCTTTATACAAATGAACTATGGTTTAGAAAAATGAGAGAGAGAAATGACCCTTTAGATAACCATTTATAGAAAGATAGTATTTTTCTATATAATAAAACTTGTTAACTGAAATTCTATTTATAATTTTAAAATTTTAAAATTAAAATAAGTGAATTCACTATCACATCTAATACATTATTTATAAAACTTTTTTATACTATTAATATATATATATATATATATATATATATATATATATATATAATAATAATAATTAGTTGATTAAACTTAAACTATTTGTTTCAAAATTAACTTTTAAAAGTTTATTTAGGAACCGTAGATATGCTTCTTCTAAACAACTGTTTATTTTTAAGATAAGTAGATTGGATAAACAAAATAATAATTATTATTAATACATTTTTATTTTAAAAAGACTTTTTTTTTAAATTTAGTTCAAATAAACTCAACCTTTATCTCATTATTTTTACTTGTAACTATCATTTAATAAAAAAATTAATTAAAATAATAATGATAATTGAATTTGAAAAACTATTTACTTTAAGCGAGTGAAAGATAACTTTGAGAATTGAAAATATTTTAGCATGTATTTTATTTAAAATTTAAAATACATGTTAAAATCTTACAGAAATATTATTCAATAATTTATGTTAAATAGACTAAACTATATATTTTTAACGTAAGAAGGGACCATGTAATTCTGGAATCTCTATTACTTCCGAATAATTTTTTAAAATAGTTTATTCACAAATTTATATTTCAAGCTAAACAAAATAAAACATTGTATTTCCACGTTATGTCTTTTAAGAAAATGCAAGTCAAATTTCATTAATGACGACACTGAGGAGGAGAGAAAGAGAACTTATTTTTAAGCATTTAAATCAATTAGTATTATAATAACTAAGAAGAAAGTGAAATTACATATCTCTAAAAACTTAAAAAATAAATAAAATAATAGTAAGTTAGTGTGCAGTTATTTCTAACATACAAAAATAATTTAGGTTATTTTTTTTATAATTTTAAAATACGATTAAGAATATAATAGAAATGTGAAATATTTATATAAAATGAATAATATGAAATCATAATTTAATTTGTTCTATCATTTTTTATACCAAATGGATTTTGGCCCGTAAACTCTTTCAGCTTACTTAATATTGGTTAGGGGCTTTCTTTTCGCAACCCACGTTTTTCTTCCTCCACCCCCAATTTCTTTTAAATACATAAAACTGCTTCTTGACTTTGATTAGGGTAAAATCCTAATTTTTCTCTTTCCTCATATTTACTCTTGAAATACTCACTTCTCACACTTTCATCTTAACCTAGTGTCACATTCACTTCTTTCTTTTATCCTCATAATTTCTTTCTTTCATCTAAAGAATTTTAAACTTAATTTGCTTTTGGAAACACGACTAAACTTCTTTGTATCTTACCGTCGAGTATAATTTGTAAATAATTCTTTCCGTTCACAATTTTAAATTTTAAAAAACGAATGAAGCAAACATTACATTCTCACATTCTACTCACATATATTAACATATCTTAAAATTCTATTTGTGGCAATATGACAGAGCCAGAAAGAAAAAGAAGATAAATCAATAAATGAAACGTAAACAAGAGATAAAACATAAAGATAAAAAGGAATCACATTAACAGGGAAGAAGGAGAAAATAAAATAAAATTAAAAGGAATTAGAAAAAGGTAACTAAATAGGTTAATAAAAGTAACTATGTTAAACAAGAAATAAATTTTAAAGATTAAAACTTTAAAGTTTAGTATAGAAAAAAAAATTGAACTGTTATTGTTTTATCTTTATCATAAAAGTATATATTTTTTAAAATTATTTTGTTTTCAAATTATCAAATAAGTATATTTTTTGTTTATCAAGGTCAATCCAATCAACTCCCCAATGAAAATCAAACTAATTAAACCAGTTCAATTTTTTAGTGCAATCGGTTCCGACCAAATTAAATGTAATGGTGCTTACTTTGGGTATTGGAATTTGATTTGGTATATTGGGTCGGTGCGTCATTTATAAAAGTAAGTTGTGCAGAATTCGATGTGATACGAGTATGTTTAGAAATTAATACATCGTTTTTTAATTTAAATTTTTAAAAGGTACGACAAAAATATGTTAGAAAAGAACGTAGAATGAGATTAATACATTTATAAGTTAAGTAAAGACTTACTACAAACAAACATATACTTACTACAAACAAACATGTAAATTTTGATAAAAATCAAAGTTTTAATCTAAGAATTAAAGATAATCATCTCTAAAATAATGCAAATGTATATAATATGATTCAAAATTGTTTACATCATCTTTTGGTGCATTTATATATGCACACAAGTTTAAAAAACCTAAAAATCCTAAATAAAGTCCAAAACATATAAAAATAATGGAAAATGAAAATTACAAACATAAACTTTTGTCTACCAAGACCCATTTCTCCAAAGAACACAAAGTGGCTTGTCCAACAAATTTAACATTATGTAAAATTAAACTGTCACTATGGACTTATAACCGACCAATAGGATACGATGCCAAATTGGATAGAAAGACCGAGCGGTTAATGCGCAAGAAAACGTCTCACGGTCGCTCGGTCCCGACAATAGTTGGGCAGAGTTAAGGCGCAATTAATGCTACAAGGGCTACTGATGAGCGGTTAAGGTTTGCATTAATGATCATTAAGAGATAAATTAATTGGTCAAATTTTTGTAAACTCTATAAATAGATGATTAATTTCGAGGTAAACTCAATTTTACTCAATATTGAATTACAAAATAGCTACAGAGAAAGATTCTGACTTGAGCGTCAGAGTGTATTCTGTAGGTCACCCCAATACACCGATCGGTCACTCGGAGCAAGGAGCAAGGCGAACGTTCGACACACTGGAACATCACTTAGGCGACATCCTCGTCCCATTTCATCAGAAACATTTTGGTGCCCACCGTGGGATCGAGAATATTTGAAGACACCCTAGCGAGACCATAAGGATGGCAGGACAACCAGACCCGGTGGCAATGATGTAGGAGATGTGAAGGCAGATGGAAGGTATGCAGGCGGAGATTGTGGCCTTAAGGGCGGAGCGTGATGCAGGCCAGAGGGCGTAGTCAAACCAGCAGTCGGCGGCACGAGGCCGAACACCTCCCATAGTGGAACTCGCTGAGAGTGAGTCCGAAGGAACTAATAAGGAGGAAAACATCTCCAAAAGTCGATCGGTTCACCCGGGTAATGTCGGACGGGCCAGGGCACTTCATCCCTTCACGACGGCTGTTATGGAAGAGCAAATGCCGGACAGGATGCTTGCTATTGTCGAGAAGTATGACGGATCAGGCAATCCAGAGTAGCATCTAAGGTCGTTTGTGGATTGATGACAATCTATTCGCCTAACGAACGAGTGTGGTGCATGGTTTTTCCCCTGTCCATCAAAGGAGAAGCCTTGGCATGGTTTCATTCCCTTCGTCCCAGAACCATAGACAGTTTTGAGAGGTTGAGAAATCTGTTTGAAAGGCAGTTTGCTTCAAGTTAGGCGCAAAACCTTACTGATGAGTGCATATTTATGCCTACATTTATGCTTTAAAATTAAAATTTTTGATAGAATAATTGTGCTTAAATGATTGATTTTAAGTGAATTTGTGATGATTGGAATTGTTGGGTTTGGGAATTAAAGAGACGTAAAAAGTGAGTTTTAGCGCATAAAATATCCTTGGATGTTCTTACGTTTATTTGTGCAGCTGAAATTATAAGTTTTATTGGTCCAAATGGCAATTCAAGGCCCAAAATCAGATTTTATTTGGAAAATAATGTATAGATGGGCCAAACAGGCAACTTTTACCCTTGCACCTCCCAATTTCCTTACATACACCCCTCTTCTCTTAAATAGGCCCAATACTAAGCCAAACAGTAACCCTATTCTAAATACACCTCCTAAATTTCCCTACCCATACCCCTCCTAAGTTAGACTCTACCAGATCATGCCACGTGTCGAAATCCTCCCCACACAGGTCTAGCCAACCATGTTCCGCCACGTCAGCCCTAACCCATGAGCATCATCTTCCACCTTCTCCACAGAAACCCTAGCCGCCAATGCCGTCAGCCGCCGTTCCGCTTCCGCCGTACCATCCTCATCGCTGGCCAACTTCTTCTCCCTCCTTTCTCACCGGAAGGCCACGCTCGTCACCACCATGTTGTGCCGCCACCGTGAAACCACGCCGCCATGAAACCGCGGCACTCCTCCTCCTTCATCGCGAGTTCCGCTCCGCCACCAACCTTCATCGCGCCATTAACGGCGAGTTCTTCATCCACCATCGCCGGAGCACGCACCGCCTCGGTCTCGCCATCACCACCACGGTATCGCATCTCGACCATCTTCATCTTCTCCATTCTCGGAACCAAATCGCGAGACTTAGCCGTGCTACTTCCTCCATGCCGCCACCACCAAATCGTCCTTCTTTCTCGCCGGACAACCACCATCAACCATTACCACCGTTCATCTTCTCTACTCACGAAACACAGTCGCACCATCACGCTCTTCCAGTAATGCGAGCCCTTTTCCTGACCGCGACTCCCTCTTCTTCATCACCCCAGCCATCGAGAGAAGCCTCCACGCATCAGACCGTTAACACGCATCTCCCATGGCAGCTATCATCGCGCATCCTCGCCGTCATCTCCAACCCCAAACCTGCAAACAGAAAACCAATCAGGAACTAGAAACGCAAAAACGCGAGCAGCAGCGCAGAGGAGCAAAGCGGCGTAGGAATTTCCCTTCCCCAATGTTCTGAAACCCTAATTGGGAGGGGAGAGTTCTGACACGTGACAACACCTCATTGGTGCGTCCTCCTCTGGTCAAAGCTGGTCAACTGAGGGGCTTTCTTGCAATTTCAGAAATTCAGAAGGGGCTAAAGTGCAGATAGAGACAATTTTAGGGTATTTGTGCAATTTTGGAAAGTCAGAAAAAGCTAAAAGATAAAATTCAGTTGTTGAATTAATTTAATTTGGGAATATCAACAGAAAATATCTTCCAAATAATGTTATAATTATCTAAAGCTTTTAGTTATTTGGAAGATATAAGATAAAAGATTTTGTCAACTGAATACTCAGAGTCCAAGCCGAATCAAGCCCTATATAAAGAGACCCAGGGACTTCACTTCATTGATTCTCTCATACTCCTCTCACTTTTCTTTCATCTTGTATTCAACTCCATTCATGGAGAGCTAAGCATCTAGGGCTATTCTGCTGTAATTCCATGACGGATTTTGAGGTTACGTTCAGTTAATGCAATTGTTTACTTTGATTATTGATTTAAGTTGTGCCCTCTATGTCTTTCATCTCTCTATCTTGTTAAAAGCAAAGATTTTTGCATCATAATATGTTTGAATTACATGCATATTGATTATATGAGTTTTAGGGTTTCTAGGTTTAAATTGAGAATCTACTTTGATTTAATTTAGGAACTTTCATATGATTAAATGGTTTTTACTATCAATTGAGAATGTACTTTGATTGATTAGTAATAATTTCAACTATAATCAATTGAGAATTTACTTTGATTGATTGACTTTTAATTTAGTTAGGAGATTTAAGAATAGACATGATTAAACACAATAGAATTTGATTGAGAATGTACTTTGGTTGAATTTATTGTGAATAATCTAGAAAGGTTTTGCATTTGATTGAGAATTTACTTTGGTTAAATGCATGATCGCCCTCAAATTAATTAAGAATGTACTTTAATTAATTTGAAACTTAAACAATAATCAATTGAACAATTATCCGTGAATAACCGATGATGAATCTATCTTGGAAAAGCAGTGGAATTAGCCTATTTCATCGTAACTGTTTTTAAGTTTCTTATTCTTTAAACACTTTTCAACCATTACTTTTATTCATAAGCATTGCATAGCATTCGTAAGAGTCACAGATATTCAAAAGCAATTCTGCGTTCGTTGGGAAACGACTCAGGGTTACTTCAACCCTGTCTACTTTCTTGAATACTACTTGGCAATACTGAAGTTGCCTTGAAAAGTAGTATTAATTTGATAGCTTCAACGACAGCTTATCACTTACATACATGAAGTTAAAGAAGATCAAATAGAGGAAAGATGAAGGCTTGAGATACTTCATGGACCGGTACAATCGGACTGCACGTCAAGTGCATGGCGTGGGCAAGAAGTTCATAATGAGCACTTTGTCTACGATCTTGAGACCCTGCTCTTTTCCGGACAGGCTGTTCGCACGACCACTTATGACGTTGGGGGAATTACAAGAGAGGACGACCGAGTTTATCAGAATAGAGGATATGTGAGTGGTCCAAAAGAGGCAGCATGAGGAAAATGCTTCGTCCTCAGGCCAAGAAAAGAAAGAGGGCAAGAAGAGGTTTGTCCCAGACTAACGAAAGAAGGGTAAAAAGTTCAAATATGGCCCGAAAGGGCCCAAGTTTGATTGGTATACCCCTTTGAATGCACCAAGGGCCAGAGTGTTGGAGGAAGCTCTTAGCGTAGATCTCTTATCCCCATTGAAGAAAAAACCGACGCTTAAGAATGCGGACGGTACCAAGCACTGCCTCTATCATCAGAATATGGGGCATACCATCGAAGATCACACAACGCTCCAAGACAAGATCGAAGAATTGTTGAGGGCAGGGCATTTAAGGAGGTATGTGAGAACCGAGCGAGGAAGAATCCCTCCGCGGAGGCAAAGATCCGGACGGTATGATCGTAGAGATGACCGTCGTTTAGACCACCGCAACAGAAGTTGAAGTCAAGATCAATAGTTACGCAGTCATATCAACACAATTTCTGGAGGCTTTGCTGGAGTAGGGTCGTCGGCCTCAGCAAGGAAAAGGAGTTTGAGGGAATTGAAGAGTGTGCATAGAGTGGACGTAAAGAAACACTCAATGCCACCAATCACCTTCATTGATGAGGATTTTCATGCTCCCGATCCTGAGCAAGATGATCCTATGGTGATAACTGTTGTTATCGCTCTGTATTGCGTGGGCAAACTCCTGATCGATCAAGGAAGCTCAGCCAACATCCTTTACTGGAAGACTTTCCAGCAAATGGATCTATCTGAAGACCTAATCGTACCCTACAACGAGCAGATTGTAGGGTTTGTGGAGAAAGAGTGGACACTCGAGTGTACGTAGATTTGAGAACGTGTTTGAGGACCAAACAAGATACTAAGGAGCTGAAGACCAGGTTTTTGCTGGTAGAAGCTAGCACCCCGTACAACGTGCTTATAGGCAGGCCTTGCCTAAATGCTTTTGGGGCAATCGTTTGAACGTCTCACCCTAAAGTTTCCTTCTGGCAATGGTACTATTCGCACCGTTCAGACGGACCAAAGAGTCGCTCAGGAGTGTTATGTTGCGGGATTAAAGGTTGAGCCCTCAACTTCTCGCTGCAAGGTTAGGCGATTTGAAGTGGCGATGGCGAACTTAGATTTGAGAGCCAACACTGACGACCGAATAGAGCCACTGGGAGAAACGAGATTGTTCGGTCTCGAGCATAAAGAGGACCAGGTTGCTTCCCTTGGGAGTGAGTTGGAGGACGAACAGGCCAAACTGATAGGTAGAGAACTGAAGAAAAACAATGATCTGTTCGCATGGACCGCAGCCGACATACCCAATAGTCATGTCACATAAATTGGCGTTGTTTAAGGAGGCCCACCCGGTGGCTCAAAAGAAAAGGAGGCTCGGGGAAGAGAAGAAGTTGGCAACGGACGTTGAAGTGAAGAAGCTCCTAGAAGCAAACTTTATTTGTGAAGTCAAGTACACCACTTGGTTGGCAAATGTTGTGATGGTAAAAAAATCAAATGGGCAGTGGAGGATGTGCACAGATTTCAAAGACTTAAACAAAGCCTGCCCTAAAGACCGATCGAATACAATGCCAAACTGGATAGAAAGATCGAGCGGTTAATGCGCAGGAAAGCGTCTCACGGTCGCTCGGTCCCACAACAGTTTGGCAGAGTTAAGGCGCAATTAATGTTACAACGGCTACTGATGAACGATTAATGTCTGCATTAATGATCATTAAGAAGTAAATTAATTGGTCAGATTCTTACAAACTCTATAAATAGATGATTAATTTCGAGGTAAACTCACTTCTACTCACTATTGAATTACAAAAGAGCTATAGAGAAAGATTATGACTTGAGCGTCAAAGTTTATTCTTCAGGTCACCTCTCATACACTGATCGGTCACTCGAAGCAAGGAGCAAGGCGAATGTTCGGCACACCAGAACATCACTTTGGCGACATCCACGTCCCATTTCAGCATAAACATAAACTAAAGTTACAATTTAATTAATTTCCTAAACTATTCTTCAATTTTGCTCATGATCTTCATGTTCTTTAAGTTTTCTCCTTCATGGAACATCATAAGATTTAAGGAGATGTGTTTTGATCTTTGACCTTATCAATATTCCTTTGAATTGTAAATATTCTTCCTCAAGTTTTTCTCATATATGTTCAAGAGATAGTCCTCTATCACTATGTTTTTGCGCTTCAATGTTAAGGTTCTTGTTCATTTCAATCGATAGGGGTACCTGTCAAAGGTACTTTGACGTTAAAGTTAGTTTAGGTCTCATTATACAACGAATAAATGCGTAATCAACCACCGTACCTAGACCTACATTTATAGTTTTTCTAATGGCTTATTGTTTAAGGTTGGCCTAATTACTATTGATTGAGGTCGTATTATAAGTGCAAAAAAGTAGTTAATTTTCATATGGAATTTGAGCACTTATGTTTTGAATTGAGTACATTTGTATCAATTTTCCCCAATCTAAGAAAGATGAAATGTAATCACATGTTTCTGGGTTATTGAGTAAAAGGAAATCATTTGATCCCTAGTTTGTATACATTTAAGGTAAACTAAGAGAGAAGAGCAAATTCTGCAACATTTCGCCCAAGCTAGAATGATTTCGCTTAAGCTAGATTTGTCCAGGAAGCCATTACCTTAAAAGTCATTCTCGCTTAAGTGAGAATATTTTAGCTTAAGCGAGAATGATTATCTTCTCCAAGAAGTTTCTTCTCGCTTAAGCGAGAATAATTTAGCTTAAGCGAGAATTCGGGCAGTTTATATACTTACGAAGCAAAAAGAAAGGGGGGACGGAGAGCACGGAGAAAGAAGTTACCCAAAGAGTTTTTCTTCCACTTCAGCTGTAGGATCTTCTTCTTCATCTCTTAGAATGTCAATCGCCACCATGAGTGGCTGATCTCTTCTCTTGGGATTAAATGTAATCGATTCGAACTCGGATGTAATCTGGTGATTATATATAGCATTTCTGTTTTTATTCAACATTGGTATTTTTGTTCTGCTCTTAATGCTTGATTCTACCTGAACAATAGTTTCATGAATGTGGATTTTAGACTTGACTGGAAAGTATTTCTAAAACTCTGATCTGAGTAAGAATACTTGATATTCTGTGATGCTAGGGATAGATTTCAGTTTATCAATTGCTTATAACACTTGAATATAATGCTGGACAGTTTCTTGGATATGTGAGGAATCAATATTCAAGGAACTGCTCTTATGAATTTTATATGTGAGGAATCGATATAAATGACTTTGGTGTGTTGCATCAATGTTGGTAATTTCAGTTGCTATATGTTTGTATTCATCCAGATTGCAGACGAGTGAGATAAATGAATTCAATCTCAACTTCTGATATTAATCTTCATTAAGTTATTTGTTGTTGTTATTTTACTTTCACGCAACGTAGTTTTATTTATCAACATCCATCATGAATCAAATTGAACATCCTTGTATATATATTGTTTGAGATAACAATTTATCTATTTAATCGAAATTGTTCCTCGTGGGTTCGACACTCTTACTTAAAAAATCATTATGCTATAGTTGACTATTGGTACGCTTGCCAAAAGTTTAACAAGTATTTTTAGTGTCGTTGCCGGAGAACAGTTTTCTTTTGAATTTTTAAAAAGTTATCTCATCCAGCTTTATGAATATATTTTTTTTCTCTCCTCTTAATTAGATAGTTTATTTTATTTTCTCATTTGTACTAATCCTTGCTTGAGCTGTTTTGATTTATGTTCTTAAGAGGTCAGGTTTCTAAAGATCAATTAGCATTTGACCCAGAGATAGAAAAAACCGCTCGAAGAAGTAGAGGCAAAAACAAGAAGAACTAAGGAAAAACAAAGGAAAAATATTTCAATACTTCCATCACACATCTGGAAAAGAAAATATGGCGGAAGAAGGACCAACCCCACCTAGAAGAACATTGGGAGGCTATGCTATGCAACAAGGGCCAAGATATTTTCTAGCATAGTAATACCGCCCACCACCAAAACTTTGGAGATGAGGCCAGCTTTCCTTAGCCTAATCAGTTCTTATCAATTCACTGGAATGGATAATGAAGATCCATACATTCATCTCTCTACATTCTATGAACTGGTAGAAACTATGGGATTTGAAGAAGGAGATCTTGACCATGTATATATGCGTTTGTTTCCTTTTTCTTTGACAGAAAAAGCAAAGGAATGGCTTAAATCACATCCAAACCAAAGTCTGAACAAGTGGAGTAATGTAGAAGATAAATTCTTGAACAGATTCTTTCCACCTTCTCGCTACATTAAGGCAAAAGCTAAGATTTCTACTTTTAGGCAAGGACAAGATGAACCATTCTGTGAAGCTTGGGAACGATTTAATTCTTTGTTGAGGAGATGCCCCAATCATGGCTTTGAAGATATTGCTCAACTGAATATTTTCTGCAATGGTCTGAGGCCAGACACCAAAATGATATTAGATGCAGCGGCTGGAGGAATAATGATGTCTGTAGATGCAGAACAAGCAACAAGAATCATTGAGGCACTAGCATCTACAGACCATCAAGCCCAATATAATAGACAAACAGTTCAGCGGAAAGGAATTCTTGATCTCAGCACTACAGATGCAATTTTAGCTCAAAATAAAATTCTGACTCAACAGATGGAAGCATTAACCAAACAGATGGCTAACTTACTTGAGCAGTTAAAAGCAGTACAATCTTCTCCTAGTCAACAACCCATGAGATGTAACTTCTGTGGAGGTGACCATCCCAATGGTCATTGTTCATATCAAAGTAGCCCACGAGAAGGAGAAATTCAATATGTGAGTAATCAAGGAAGATCAGGGAATTTCTCTAACAACAATAACTTTTCACAGAGGTGGAGAAACAATCAAAGTCAGAATTTTGGATGGAAACAAGATGTTGGTCCTTCAAATAGACAACCTCCTTATCAGCATCAACAACAAAATCCATCTGTGTATGAAAGAATAACCAAATTGGAGGATACTCTAGAAAAATTCATGCAAGCTTCTATGACCAATCAGAAAAATACAGAAGCTTCAATCAGGAATCTTGAAACACAGGTGGGACAGTTGGCTAAACAACTATCAGATCAACAGGCAGGTCATTTTTCAGCCAACACCCAAACTAATCCCAAGGAGCATTGTAAATCAATTACTACCAGGAGTGGTAAAATTGTGGGAAGAGGGATTGGAGACAATCTTGTTATGGAGGAAAAAGAAAATGAAAAAAAAATGAGTGTGAGGAAGAGGAAGAGAAAAATAAAAGTGAGTATGTGAATAAAAGAAAAGAAAAAGAAGAAATAAAAAGAAATGAGGAGAAAAAGAGGGAGAAAGCTGAGAACCAGGTACGACAGTTGAAGAACCTACCTTACCCCCATAACCCGTCCAAAAGGGATAAGGAAAGGCAATTTGCAAGGTTCATGGATATTTTCAAACAACTGCAGATTAATATTCCATTTGTGGAAGCTATAGAGTAGATGCCAACTTATGCAAAATTCATGAAAGAGCTCCTGACAAAGAAAAGAAGATTTTCTGAAGAGACAGTGGAGCTTGAAGCAGGCTATAGTGCTATAATCCAAAAATCATTACCTCAGAAATCCAAGGACCCTGGAAGTTTCATCATTCCAGTCACAATTGGGACATTGCCAGTACGTAAAGCATTGCTTGACTTGGGTGCCAATATAAATTTGATGCCTTTGTCCATGCTAAGAAGAATAGGAGATTTGGAAGTAATGCCTACACGGATGACATTACAGTTAGCTGACAGATCCATGAAATATCCCTATGGTGTGGCAGAGGATGTCTTAGTTAAAGTTGATAAATTCATATTCCCAGTTGACTTTGTGGTGATGGATATTGAGGAAGATGTTGAAGTTCCTTTGATACTGGGAAGACCTTTTATGAAGACTGCTAAGGTCATTATTGATGTTGATGATGGCAAACTAAAGGTTAGAGTGCAAGATGAGGAAGTCAACTTTAATGTTTTTGAAGCAATCCAACACCCCAAAGACAAACAACAATGTTTCAAAATGGATGTGATAGATGAAATTTGTTTATCAGCCAAGAAGCAATTAACAAAAGCAAGTCCATTGAAGAAAGCTTTAATTGGTGTTTGTGATGAGTTGGAAAAAGAAGATGAGAAGAAAGTTGATGAAAATTTGATACACTTGAATTCAATGAAAGCAATTGCGTCGAATGAAATACAATATGAGAAATTGCAACAAGAAAAGAAAACTGAAAGTCAAAAGCTGGATGACGCATTGTGGGCATATAGAACTGCTTATAAGTCCCCTACTGGTTTATCCCCATTTCAACTGGTATATGGTAAGTCATATCACTTACCAGTCGAGTTGGAGCACAAGGAATTTTGGGCCTTGAAATTTCTAAATTTTGATTCAAAGGCAGCAGGAAAGAAAAGAATATTACAACTGCAGAAATTTGAAGAAATGAGTCTCAATGCTTATGAATCCTCTAAGCTATACAAAGAAAGGATGAAAGCTTATCATGACAAGAAAATTTTAAAGAGAGAATTCTACCGAGGCCAATCAGTGTTACGGTTCAATTCCAGGTTAAGGTTATTTCCTAGAAAACTCAAATCAAAATGGTCAGGACCGTTTCTTTTCAAGGTTGTTAAACCTTATGGAGCTATTGAGTTAGAGGATCCTGATTCCAAAAGAAGCTGGGTTAATGGGTTAAGATTAAAGCCCTACTTTGGTGGTGAGGTTGATAGACTTGCCACAATCATCCAATTGGACAAAACGTAATGATACAAACGTCAAGCTCGTGACGTTAAACAAGCGCTTCTTGGGAGGCAACCAGTGTTTAATTATGTTTTCGCATTATAATTTTATCTTGTGTGTTAATTATGTTTTTGTATATATTATGTGTTTGCATGCAAAAGGGTAAGTTTTAACATTTAAATGTCTTGATAAGGCAAACCATGCATGTTTAAGTGTTTTTAACCAAAATGTATGTGTCATGCCTGATAATAAGTTTTGCTGCCAAAATTGAGTTCATTGAATGTTAAAAATCACCTTGTTTTGGCCAAATTGTGATATTTGAGTTTGAGAGTTTGATTCCGCAATTGATGATGTGAAACTTTTTGGAGTGATAGATAATTGGTTGATGAATAGATTGATATGTGTCTTTGGATTAATTAGATTGAATTCATCATGAATTGGGTGAGTAAAAGTTGAAATTTTTTCAAAAGTGGCAAAAACTGCATTAGTTTCGCCTAAGCTAAAACCTTATCGCTTGGGCGAGATATGCAGAAAACTGAAAAACAAGTTTTACTGATATTTTCGCTTAAGCTAAAATTTTTCGCTTGAGCTAAAAATGTCCTGCAACTAAAATTGAGCCACTAGAGCTCTTTCGCGTGAGCGAAACTTGCTTCGTTTGGGCCAGATTGAGGCTAAAGCTTGTGATGCTCACTAGAACCATCTCGCTTAAGCTAAAAATCAGCCACTTAGGCGAAAAATTTAATTTCAAATTCTAGTGCCCACTGGAACATTTTCGCTTGAGCTAAAATTGAGCTGCCTAGGCGAGATTTGGGCTAAAATTTGGGGTGCCCACTGGAGCATTTTCGCTTAAGCTAAACCTTGCTCACCTGGGCGAAAATGTCATGCAAATAAGGTTTAGCCACTGGAACTTTTTCGCCTGGGCCAAACTTTTTAAATTTGAATCCTGTCAATTTAGCTTAAGCGAAAATGTTTTAGCTTAAGCGAAAACACGTGACCCTGTGTTAAAACTCAGAAAAGGAATCACTGGTTCATAACTACTTTCTTTTCAACATAGTGCTTTCTTCCTTCAAAGTATTGGGCACGATTTTCTTGATCCAATGGCGCTCAATTAACTCACCAATCCCTTCCTCCCTTTGCTAAATTCCCTTGAAGGTAAGTTCCACTTCACTATCTTCCATTTTCAAAGAACAAATTTGGGGTTTTTCTCTGTATGTTTTGTGGAACCCTAAGGTAGTGCCCATGTTGGTTGTTATTGTCCATGAATTATCCTGAATGTTTAAATGTGAGTTGTTGGTATAACTGAATAATGTAGGTTGTTTGTGCATGGATTAATTCATGAAAATTTGATGTATGAAAATGCACATGAACATTTCGATGAAATGCCTAACTTAATTGATGAAATGAACCATAGAGGACAACTCCACCTTTATGAGGACCATATCCAGGCACGACTCCACCAGAATTCTTGGCATACTTACAGTGTCCTGGGGACAGTCCAATTTTTCCAGGGGGAAGTGAACCAACTGGACTTGACAGTAGTTTTGCAGCCGAATTCACATCAGGCTTGGGACCTTCAAGAGGAGGAGTTTCAGACGAAATTTGATAGAGTCATGAGGGGAGATTGACACACAGAACTATTCCAACCTCCAGAACACAATGAAATACGGTTGTTTTTGTTTTATTGCATAACTTTTATTTTAGTAATATTATGCTTTAGTTGTTTTGGTTAGAATGTACAGTTTCACTTACCTTTTGCTTACTTTACTTTTGCTTAATATTGCACAGAACACATACACAGCTAAAATGATTTTTTTTTTAGGAATTATAAGAAAATCTTTCTTGAGGAAATTGGTTAAAGAGAAATCAAGTTTCAAAAAGTGTCTTGAAAAAAAAAAGAGGGAAATTTTGGTTGAATCCATAGTTAAATGGGATTAGGATATCAGTGTTGGATAATTGGTTAAGATAATCAATTGTAACAACAAGTGATATACCAAGGAAAGATACCAAACACAAAACCCAGTGAGTGTGAATCCTTAAACAGTTTGAGAGTTTCCACTGTTTGTTGTCAAGTTGATATTGCTTGAGTTTTCATTCGGATAACATCACACCTGAAGCATGGAAATGATCAAGGCAGTTTTGTTGAATGTAAATAACTCAGTGCCAAACATCCAACCTAGGAATAATTATCCTTTTGTGACAGCCCATTTGAGCCTAATTGTTTTGAACTATACACCTTAACCTTAACTTTAGTTAATATTCCCTCCCTTTGCACACTTTAGGGATAGAGAGCATAGGTGCATTTTATTCAACTTTAAAATGGGAATTGGTTGGTGGAATTGTACTTAGAAAAGAAAAGGGCTGAGAAATTTGTACTATAATTCACTCCTCAATTTTGTATAGAAATATATATATATATATATATATATATATATATATATATATATATATATATATATATATATATATTCAAAAAAAATAAGAAAAGGGAAGAAGAAAAAAGGAGTGAGTAATGAATGAAAAAGAAACATTGGGTGTTGAGGTATGAGATGGGATGAATTGAGAGTAGAATTGGAAATGGGTTTAAAGTGTAGTTATGCTCTCTTTTCTAAAGTTGTGTTTTTGTTATCTTGAAAAACCATAATTCTTGGAAACCCAATTTTAATGCTGATTGAGATTCATGTTGATTGTGTGTGTGGTTTGATTGAAAATGACTGACAATTTTAACTTGTTCAATTTCAGTGGAAAATGAGAGAAACACATCCTTTATGATTTAAGAGAGAATTTATCTATTTAATCGAAACAATGGCTCTTACAATTGATTTTCTTGAAAATTTGTTGCACTTTTATCCTGCTTTTATTTGATAATTGGATTCACCATTTTGAATTTGTAGTTTGGAATGCAGAAGTTGTTTTGTAAGGACAATGAAATCGATTTCTCAAATAACCAATTTCAAAGTTTGAGTTTTGAAAAGTTGTTGGGATTTTATTACTTTGCTTGAGGAAAAGCAAGATGCTAGGTTGGGGAGAGTTGATAAGTGCAAAAAAGTAGTTAATTTTCATATGGAATTTGAGCACTTATGTTTTGAATTGAGTACATTTGTATCAATTTTCCCCAATCTAAGAAAGATGAAATGTAATCACATGTTTCTGAGTTATTGAGTAAAAGGAAATCATTTGATCCCTAGTTTGTATACATTTCAGGTAAACTAAGAGAGAAGAGCAAATTCTGCAACATTTCGCCCAAGCTAGAATGATTTCGCTTAAGCTAGATTTGTCCAAGAAGCCATTACCTTAAAAGTCATTCTTGCTTAAGCGAGAATATTTTAGCTTAAGCGAGAATGATTATCTTCTCCAAGAAGTTTCTTCTCGCTTAAGCGAGAATAATTTAGCTTAAGCGAGAATAATTTAGCTTAAGCGAGAATTCGGGCAGTTTATATACTTACGAAGCAGAAAGAAAGGGGGGACGGAGAGCACGGAGAAAGAAGTTACCCAAAGAGTTTTTCTTCCACTTCAGCTGTAGGATCTTCTTCTTCATCTCTTAGAATGTCAATCGCAACCATGAGTGGTTGATCTCTTCTCTTGGGATTGAATGTAATCGATTCGAACTCGGATGTAATCTGGCGATATTTATATATAGCATTTCTATTTTTATTCAACATTGGTATTTTTGTTCTGCTCATAATGCTTGATTCTACCTGAACAATAGTTTCATGAATGTGGATTTTAGACTTGACTGGAAAGTATTTCTAAAACTCTTATCTGAGCAAGAATACTTGATATTCTGTGATGCTAGGGATAGATTTCAGTTTATCAATTGCTTATAACACTTGAATATAATGCTGGACAGTTTGTTGGATATGTGAGGAATCAATATTCAAGGAACTGCTCTTATGAATTTTATATGCGAGGAATCGATATAAATGACTTTGGTGTGTTGCATCAATGTTGGTAATTTCAGTTGCTATATGTTTGTATTCATCCAGATTGCAGATGAGTGAGATAGATGAATTCAATCCCAACTTCTCATATTAATCTTCATTAAGTTATTTGTTGTTGTTATTTTACTTTCACGCAACATAGTTTTATTTATCAACATCCATCATGAATCAAATTGAACATCCTTGTATGTATATTATTTGAGATAACAATTTATCTATTTAATCGAAACTGTTCCTCGTGGCTTCGACACTCTTACTTAAAAAATCATTATACTACAGTTGACTATTGGTACGCTTGCCAAAAGTTTAACATCGTACCCAAATAAAATTAATATGCAATTAAAGTACAGTATGTACTAGGAAGTGACTCCTAGGTCGTCTCTCAAGGACCAACATTTGGTCTAGTCTTTAGATCAAACACGTAGTAAGGGGGGTTTGTGTGAGCAGAATAACAAATAAAGACACAAATTAAATCACATATTAAGGACATGTTGGTTATTGGCTCCCATACAATGCTTCCAATCCTTGATTACCAATAATTATACGCTCCTTTCACCCTAATCCAACACCGATTAGCCTACTAAGCGAAGACTAAATACAGTTTTCATAATGCACACATTTAATTAGTTTGTCATACCACAAATTAAGCATCTACGGCTCTAATATACTAAGTGAAGATTAAACACAGATTAAGCCACTAAGCTTCTATCTAACTGCAAGCGCAACACATATTATATGATGCGAGACAAAATTCACAGAATCACAATGACAACACAACTATCTCATAGAAACATTGCACTTTCACCAATCACCAACCCAACACAATTAAGTTACCATTAAAACGATCTTGAAACAGAAAAGTGAAATTGGAAACATTAGAGCATAGGCAATATAGAAAAGAAACTCAATGCAGAAACAAAATTCAATTCAGAAACACAAACTGAGAAACACTAAAGTGAATCTGTAAAACGGAATTGGGATTAAAACAACCAAGCAAATCGAATTCTATTGTCTCTTAGCTCAAAGATCAAAATGTATCTATGTAGCTATGTAGCTGAGATAACTTAACAAAAACAATTGATGTTTTCTTTTTAAAGACTCTTAACGATTATCTTAAATATTAAAAGCTAATGTACAATTTAATGTTAAAATTATCTCGATCATTTCAAACAACATCATCTAAAAGTATCTACATAAAAAATATTATGAACATTATAAAAAGAAATACTAATAAAATATTATGACGAGTAAATCAGGTTAAATCTTACCCATAGTATTCGTATTAAAACTTTATAAATAAATTGATTTTCCTATTAAAAATTTATAAATAAATTGATATCTTTGTATACATTAATCATTAATTATAGGTTTAATAATTTAGATAATCCCTATTTTTGGTGACTTTTTTCAAATAGGTCTATCACTTTTTTTTGTCTCAATTGGTCTTATTTATGAAAAAATAAAGCAATTAATTTCTTGTTGTTAGTTCCGTACTAACAAGGTTAAAGACAGTGTCATGTGTCATGTGATTTTTTTGAATTTTTTAAATATTTTTTGAATTATTTTTATTTTAATATTTTAAAAAATTGTCGTGTCAAGGTGACATTGTGCCACATGGTATGACGTGACACTAATAGTGCCACTTGTCACTAACAGGCCAAGTGTCATTGCATTTGTTTCAATTTACTCTCTATATTTTTATTGTCTCAATTTGTTTCTTGTATTTTTATTTTGTTTCAATTTAGTCATATTTAAAAAAAATTGAACAATTTTGTTCTTGTCCAAATTCAAACAAAATTAATTTGTACATAAATCTTTACAAAATGTTTTATACAAAATGGTATTTTTTATTAGAAAAATAAAAAAAATTAGAAACTAACATATGACACATTTTTATTTATGTAGTACTAACGAAAATAATTTAATTGCATTAAAGTTTAAAAAAACAAAATTGAGACAAGTAAAAGATAAAGAACCTCATTTAAATTTTTTCTACAAAATTAAACAAAAATCATTTCACTTAAATAATATGAATAAGCAAACTATAAAAGTTAACATTTTAATAATAAATATTTTTGTGAAGGTAATCTACAAAAAAAATAATCTAAGTACTTCCTCAATAATTCATAAAAAATTTCTGGAGTTAAACATTAAGACTTGGAATACATTATCACTAAAAACTCACTTAACAGATTTAAAGACAAGAATTTGAAAAACGTACGTATTATTATTTTATTTAGTTAAATCTTATAAAATTATTCGTGCGTCACCTTTCTCGAAACTCTTTCGAGCAAAAAACTATATATAACTTAATCTTTTAATTATTTAATTTTTAAGGCAAAACAATATTTCATATATCAACAATGTCAAAATGTAAACACTCAAATAATACTTATAGAATAATATTTAAATTTCCTAATTAGAATAATTTGTTTAATTTAGGATTAAATTGAGAAAAAATAAAATTACAAGAACCAAATTGAGACAAAATAAAAATATAAAGACCAAATTAAAACAAATACAATAACACCTAGTATGACAGTAACACATGGCACTGTCAGTGTCACGTCACAACTATCATTGTCACGTGACATAATAATGTCAGCTTGACACAGGAACAATTTTTTAAGGGTTAAATATGTTTTTAGTCCCTGAACTATCAAGCGATTTTGGTTTTAGTCCCTACTTAGAACTTTGATGGTTTTTAGTCCTTATTGTTTTGAAACTCTGAGTAATAGTCCTTAAAATTGGACGGTGTTAAGTTTCAGTGGATGTGGCAAACGGCGTTGCCACGTGATCACTGATCTGCTCTATTCTCTGTCTGCCACGTTGGATGTTTAAGTGTTTGAACTGAGATTAAGTTAGTTAACCACTTCGTGAGTGCGGACGTCGTTTCGAATGGCGTGTGCAAGAAGCGGAAGGTATCGCGGTCGTGGCGGTCGCACCTGGCGTCGGGGAGCTGGAGCCTGAGCCGGGAGCAGGGGAGCAAGCTGCTCGGGAGGCAGTTCCGCGACGATATCCTGTACGTTTGCGACTGGCCGGGTTGCGTGAACAAGGAGGAGAAGAGGAAGTACCGCCTCTTTAGAGGCGTTTTCAAGAACTTCAAACGCACTAGGGTTTGGAGAACCATCCACGACGGCAACAAGAGGAAATTTCCCCTTCACGGTTTTCTTTTTCTTTTTATCATCGCTCAAGCTTCTTCTTTCTGTGCTACGGCGATTGCAGAGGCAAATTATTCACTTCAATATTCTTGTTTGTGTTTTGGTCCAAAATCATAATTAGAGTTTAATTAACTTATATTTCATATACTTCATTTAGAAGTTGTGAATGATTATTACATCTTTAGCTTACAATATTCAAAGCTTATTATATCAGTTCTTGCTTGATTACGTTTTTATGGTTTTGAGGAGAGTATCACGGAAAGTTGGGATTTGATTTCCTTTAGAATTTTCATGGCAAATAACTTGCTCTCTACACCCATCCTATCTTCACTTCTCCGTAATATTGCTATAAGTGGTCGGGTCCTATTTCACTTCTTTGCCCCGAGCTGCAGCCACGAAGAAGAACCCAACTTCTTCAAATCTGATTTATAAAAGATCACAATGTGTTAAGAAATGCAGCTTAGTGTGGCAACTAATGCTGCATTATCTCCAGAATTTTACTGGAAGTCCATGCTTCCCACCACATCAATGCCCAAAGCCATCACTGATTTGCTACATCCTGGTCAGTACAATTCCTACAAAACAACACAAAAAATGAAGAATAGTTCACAATTATTTTAGTTAATTCAATTTTTTTTTCAGGCTATGCTTTTCGACAGTCTCTTTGTTTTTAAGATTAAGGAAGACTGTTTCTTCCTCCACTCCATTGTTTCTTCATGCACTGTTAGAAAAATAAAAATTGCCCGTGGTTAGCACTTTTAGATTGGGCAATTTTTTATATCATGTTTTGGATTTTCAATTCAAAATATATTTTCTTATCTAAAATTGCATTTTGGATTTCTAATATGAAAATGCATTACAGGTTTCTAAAACGAATCTGAAAACGAATTCTAAATTTATTCATTACATAATTGGAAATACATTTTTAAATCTGAAAATGTATTCTGAATTTTGTAATTCGAAAATATATTTTGGACTGCACAATGACGCATTTTTAAATTATACAATTCAAAAACATATTTTAGAATATACAATTCATAATGTTTGGGATTACACAATTTATAATGTATTTTCAATTTAAATTTTTTTTAACTTAAAGATAATTTGAATTTTCTCCTGCAGAGATGAATATGTAAAATGAAAGTATACTCAAAGAGCTTAAAAAAAAAAATACTTCAGTAACACGTACCTAGTAGGGCAACAGCTAGTCTTGGTTGTGTAATATATGATTATGCAAATACGTCATTAAGGGAAATATGAGTTTTAACTATTTTTTATAAATACCTTTAAGAGGAAAACATAGTAAAACTTAAATGATTTTTTTTATAATATAAATTAGTCTACATAAATTATTATGTAAAAAACTAAATCAAATTTTTTTTAAAAAAAAATTGTTAACTTGTATTTTAACATATAAAATAACAGCTTGAAGTTTAAGTAATAAACATGTCCAACCATTGTTTAAGAAATCCAACATTATCGCTGAGGCGGACTTTATAATCAGAAGAAATCCGTGTGAAATTTTATTAAAAATATGTGAGACTTATGTCTTATAAGAATTAATTTTAGTTAAAAGAATTATTAAATGGTGTGAAAGAATTTTTTTTTTCAAAAACAAAGTTACACGTCTTAAAGTATAGTCGGTAGCTTTTTTCATATCAATACTTGACAGTTACTTTTTTTTTCTTTATTCCTATATTTCACAAGTTTTCATACAATTCCCAGCGAATTATAATTGTAAGAATCTATAAGAACGATACATACATAATTACATATTAAAAATAAATTAAAACTTTTGGAGTGCATTAATTTAAAACGTATGCACATTATTAGGTGAGTTGTCTTTTTCTCATTCAGATTATTACAGTTTTCTTAAGTTAAACCTGAAAAGTATGCAGATTGGAAGGAAGAGAAAGAGACTGCGGTAGATGTAGGGAATGGTGGTGTAAATGTTGGTGTAGAAAAGGGAAAAAGGGAAACCAAGGACAAGGAGGTGGCACTGATGTTAATGTTGGTGGAGGAAACGGTGGAGTGATTGTACACACTGAACCAAAGGGAAATTTCCTCTTCTTGCCATAACACAGAAAGAAGAAGCTTGAGCGATGATAAAAAGAAAAAGAAAACCGTGAAGGGGAAATTTCCTCTTATTGCCGTCGTGAATGGTTCTCCAAACCCTAGTGCGTTTGAAGTTCTTGAAAACGCCTCTAAAGAGGCGGTACTTCCTCTTCTCCTCCTTGTGCACGCAACCCGGCCAGTCGCAAACGTACAGGATATCATCGCGGAACTGCCTCCCGAGAAGCTTGCTCCCCTGCTCCCGGCTCAGGCTCCAGCTCCCCGACGCCAGGTGCGACCGCCACGATCGCGATACCTTCCGCTTCTTGCACACGCCATTCGAAACGACGTCCGCGCTCACGAAGTGATTAACTAACTTAATCTCAGTTCAAACACTTAAACATCCAACGTGGCAGACAGAGAATAGAGCAGATCAGTGATCACGTGGCAACGCCGTTTGCCACATCCACTGAAACTTAACACCGTCCAATTTTAAGGACTATTACTCAGAGTTTCAAAACAATAAGGACTAAAAACCATCAAAGTTCTAAGTAGGGACTAAAACCAAAATCGCTTGATAGTTCAGGGACTAAAAACATATTTAACCCATTTTTTAATTGTTAAAAAAATAAATAAAATTAAAAAATATTTAAAAATATTTAAAATTTAAAAAAATAATCAAAATACGTGTCACACTCTTGAATGATGTTAGTATCTAACGGACAAAAACTAATTGCTTCAATTTTTTAGAATAATACAAAAAAAAATAATAAACCTATTTGAAAAAAAAATTATAAAAAAGAGAAACTCTCTAAATTATTAAACCTTAATTATATATTTGTCACTTTTACCCAACTTTCAGCGTTTTAAACATAGTACTTTATTAATAGACATACTCCATCTGAAACATTTAAGAAATAACGTATCATAGAATAATACATGTAAAAACTTTATTCAAATGCAAACATAGTCATAAAATTATCTCAATATTTGTAATAACAATTAACACAGTCTCATGATATTTTTTTGAAGCGGTATACGAAGTTTAAAAATCTTACAATGATATTTTAGTTCCTAAAAATTATATCAACTTTTAAAATTAAAAGAAAGTTAGATAGAAGAACACCATCCATTTACTAGTTGAATATCATAATATTATATTATATAGGACAAATAGTTATGGGAATTATATTCATCGTACCCAATAATTTCACTTTATGTTGGTTCCTTTTGTGACACTTGTGAGAGTGACGGTGAAGATTAAAAAAAAAACTTTTGAGAGCGATGCTAATGAGTCATCGTCCACCATGATGCACGCACCATTGCTACCTGGAATCTCACCGCAATCATGTGAGAGAGTCACCACGAATCAACGAACATGATTCACACACACCACACACGCACATGCCTTCGATTCAATTAATTAATTTATTCCAACTTGCTTCAAAGTTCAAATCCTGTGTGACCTTTGTTGGATTTAGTTTCCACCCATTTCTCTGTTTCTTTGCCTCTCAATCTAATGGATTATTCTCACTTTTTCTAATTTCAAATATATTTATATTTTCTTCATTTTTATAATCAAAACTTTCATTATTATTTTTAATTGAATTAGATAGGAGTATATTTTGTCTAAGACGATTTTAATTATCATTTTTAACTTAAATTTTAATTCTATTATATTTTTATATATTTAATAAATATATGAATACAATCTTACTTATTTAATTGTATTAACTGATTTTTGGCATAATAAAAAATAAATCATGTTAATTTTTTAAAATGTTAACAAAAGAAAAATGTGTATACTTTATCGTTTGTCATGTTAAAAAACAATTAATATCACTAAAAATATTATATGTATATATTTTTTAAACATAGAAATTTAACAAAATTAAGGTTTAAGAAAAACTTCGATAATAGTTTAGGTGCAATTTTCAACTATTCCTTTTAATGGCAAATGATGCTTCCTTTTCTTCTGTCAATGAGTTTTTCACCAAAATAGCAATTTTTTTATTTCTCCGTATATAGATATTTTTCCATTTATGTTCAAAATTTATTTTTCGTGGTGTATTACTTTTTAAGATTATTTTGATCAATAATTTATGTATTATTAAAGTGTATTGAGATTTTGATTTGAATTGCACTTAATAGTGATACCTAAGGAAGTTTCAGAAAATGACTACGCGTTCTCCGTTGCGCCGTTGACCTGACCAATGACCATAGGTCCACAGTAATACTGGTTACGGTTTTCCTTTGGTTTTGTTGGTCCAATGTTTTATTTATTTAGGAAAAAGCGAAATCTTTGCAATCATTTTACACTTGCTTTTCCATTTGCGAGCTCCTAGACACAAACCTTGTTTTCTCTTTGAACTTTCTGGATTCTAGAACAGTGTAAATCAAGAAAACAAAGCAAAATAGTCATCTTACATATGTGCTCAATCATCCACAAAAATAAGTATAATTTCTGATTTATTTTTATTATAAAATATACAATAGATTTTTAGATGAGTAAATCAGCAGCAAAATTTATCCTCGTTTTCTCTAAATTTAAATTTATTTTTCACATTTTCAGCTCAAATTTTGGAAATATGACATCAAGAAAACCAAACACATGCAAGTTCAATTTCATTTTTCACACTTTCAACTGATTTCCCGATTTCCTTATGTAAAACCAAACACAGGCTAAAACAGGATAACACTTTGTATCTCCAATCTTGACAATGTGAGAGGACAATATGAAGTATTTGTGTCCATAGTTATTATACCAACAACACTAAAAGGGGGTGTCGGAAAGTTTTTTATGTTGAACTTCTAGGGTTGAGAGGCATATTCCATCACCTTCAAGTTGTGGAGAATAATCACATATTTGATGGACCATTTCATTTAATGTAGATTGGTTTTAAATAATCTTGGTTTAATACCTCTTTTGGTCCCTCGAAAGGGGGTCAATGTTCAATGTGGTCCACTAATTTAAGTTAAACTAATATCTATGGGACCACTATCAACCATCAAAAGAAGACAACTTTTCACCCCTACTTAATCCCACTATAAAGCGACAACGGTGATAACATATACAACAAATACATATCATAAAATTATCAAACATAAACCCTAACCTGATTTGCGGTTTCCAATTTGAGCTTCAGATTTGTGGTATCCAATTCGCGCTTGAGATTTCAACACCCTTCCTCCACGATGATCAATCCCAAATTCTCAATTTCTCTAAAACTCCTGAAACCCTAACTTCTGATTTCCTAACCTCAGTAATATTATCAAATTTACCCTCTCACAGCCACGTATGACCCTCTCTCAGCCACGTATTACCCACACAAAGCCACGTAGCTAACTTCAGTCCACCCTGTCAGCTGCTCCGTTAAAAACTCAACGCCGTTTTCAAAAAGGACTTGATTGCACACTTTTTACAAAAGGTGGGACCACATTGAACTTCTAAAAAGGGGTAGGACCACATTGAATATTGACCCCATTTCGAGGGACCAAAAGAGGTATTAAACCAATAATCTTTCATGGACAATTTAATGGATTTCTTACTTGTTGCACAATCTCAAAACCTTTTTATTATAATATAAAAATAAAATAATCATAAAAAATAAACAAATTAATATCAAAAACTTGTATGCATCAGATATTATTTAAAAAAAACACTTAGTTGATCGTTTCTAAACTTAAATATAAAAAAAATCATTAAATAACAAATAAAATTCATTAAAATGTAATAAATGTTCACCTGTGCTAAACAAAGGGTAAAAAAAGAGTTAGTATTAATTGATATGGTATAATGAAGTCTTATTTTTTTTTTTTGTAAAGTTTTCACTTATTTCTTTAATTTATTCAATTAATTTACAAAACTACACTTTTATTTTCACTTAAAAAAGGAGGAAATGATACAGAAGATGGGCCCACTCCAGCAGAAAAATATACATAGGTACTGCCAACAACACCGAAGACAGAGGGAAAAACGGAAACTGCAAACAGCCCCTGGTATGTATCTCCCATTGTCTTTCCCTTTGCAATTACCACTTACCACCAACCCGCACACATACTACTATATAAGCTTCTTCTCATTTCCACACTCTTCTCATTCATACAACACTCAAGAAAATCTCTCAAATCCTCTGTTTCTCACCTTTTAGATCACTTTCCAACCAAAAACCATAATAACCATTCACAAGTCTTACACTTTCTCCATTCTCACTCTCAACAAACCTCAACTTCTCACTGAAAGCCTCCAGTTCAAGCCATGGACACTAAGATAGGCTCAATGGACGTCGTCAAGCCTCCCTGCAACGACATCGTATCGTGCAATCACACCAACAGCACTGCCATACAGCCCTGTGTTCCTTCCGCCGCCAACAACGGCTGCGGAGACTCCACGCTTGGCGGCCACCTCGCCCGCCGCCTCGTTGAAGTCGGTGTCACCGACGTTTTCTCCGTTCCCGGGGACTTCAACCTCACGCTGCTCGACCACCTCATCGCTGAGCCGGCGCTCAACGTCGTCGGCTGCTGCAACGAGCTCAACGCCGGGTACGCTGCCGATGGCTATGCGCGTGCTCGAGGCGTCGGCGCCTGCGTTGTCACGTTCACCGTTGGCGGGCTCAGCGTGCTCAACGCGATCGCCGGAGCGTACAGCGAGAACTTGCCGCTGATCTGCGTCGTTGGCGGACCCAACTCCAACGACTACGGTACGAGTCGGATCCTCCACCACACCATCGGGTTGCCCGATTTCAGCCAAGAGTTGAGATGCTTTCAGACCATTACTTGCTTCCAGGTTCCAATTCTCTTCCTCTCTCTCACGCGCACACACTCACTTTTTTTTCACCATCTTTTGTCAGTGTGGATGTGTCTTGTTAGAAAAGAAAAATATGAATAATATTTTATGCAATGATCATCAGTGTTATCTCCTGACAAACAGAAAGTGGACTTTGAGAAATCCCTGGCATGAGACTCTTAATTAGAAAACAAGACGGGTAATTAACTGACATTGAAAATGAGAAGATAAAATTAACTGACATTCTTTTATGAGTTAAATTTAAGTTAAACAAGTTAAAATCTGTTTTGGGAAAAATGAAAGTGGAGAATATTTATACAAGTTAAAATGTAGGTTGATTTTTGCTCAAATTATTTTTCTCCTGAGAATTTTATTGAATTGAGGGGTTTATCCAGAGTTTAAGTTAGTGTGCTTCTGTTTAATCTTTGTGTGAAGTTTTCATTTATTTTATGGAGAATGCGTTAATGTGGCTTTGTTTGATGATAGGCTGTGGTGAATAACTTGGAAGATGCTCATGAGTTGATTGATACTGCAATCTCAACTGCACTGAAGGAAAGCAAGCCTGTGTATATAAGCATTAGTTGCAACTTGCCTGGGATTCATCACCCCACATTCAGTTGTGATCCAGTTCCTTTTTCATTGTCTCCCAAGTAAGGCCTTTTTTATTTGTTGATTTGTTCTTCATCGGAGACATTGACGATTAGCTGCTTATGTTTGTGTTTTTTTTGTTTCGTTTGTAGATTGAGTAACAAGATGGGGCTGGAGGCAGCAGTGGAGGCAGCTGCAGAGTTCCTTAACAAGGCAGTGAAACCAGTGCTGGTGGGTGGTCCTAAACTGAGGGTGGCAGCAGCAAGTGATGCTTTTGTTGAACTGGCTGATGCTTCTGGTTATGCGCTTGCTGTAATGCCATCAGCTAAAGGGCAGGTTCCAGAGCACCATCCTCATTTCATTGGAACTTATTGGGGTGCCGTGAGCACTGCCTTCTGTGCTGAGATTGTAGAATCTGCGGATGCATACTTGTTTGCTGGACCCATTTTTAACGACTACAGCTCTGTGGGATATTCGCTTCTTCTCAAGAAGGAGAAGGCGATCATTGTACAGCCCGATCGGGTTGTCATCGCAAATGGGCCTGCATTTGGGTGTGTGCTGATGAAGGATTTCCTCAAGGAACTCGCTAAGCGCCTCAAGCACAACAATACTGCATATGAAAATTACCACAGGATATTTGTTCCCGAAGGGCATCCTTTGAAGGCAGCACCAAAAGAACCTTTGAGGGTTAATGTTCTGTTTCAACACATACAAAAGATGCTGTCTGGTGAAACTGCTGTTATTGCAGAGACAGGGGACTCCTGGTTTAACTGCCAAAAGCTGAAATTGCCCAAGGGATGTGGGTAAGCATCTGATAGAATGAATTTGTTGTGTTTAGTTACCATCTTGCTACGAGTGTTTGTAGTGTTAATAAAAATTTACCTTACAGGTATGAGTTCCAAATGCAATATGGATCGATTGGGTGGTCTGTAGGTGCAACTCTTGGTTATGCTCAGGCTGTTCCTGAGAAGCGAGTAATTGCCTTCATCGGTGATGGAAGTTTTCAGGTGTGTATACCAATAACTACTCAAACCATGATGTCCATAAGAATCTGATATATTTCCACAAGGATTTAAAAATTTCTATAAATCTTCACTCAAATTGCATGCTCAAACTGAATTTCTATGTTTTAATTTTGTTTTTAAATTTTTTTGCAGGTGACTGCCCAAGACGTATCAACAATGCTGCGATCCGAGCAGAAGACCATCATCTTTCTGATAAACAACGGTGGATACACCATTGAAGTTGAAATTCACGATGGACCGTACAACGTGATTAAGAACTGGAATTACACTGGGCTAGTTGATGCAATCCACAACGGTGAAGGGAAATGCTGGACTGCCAAGGTGAGTTTCTTGACAATAATCCTCAAACTTCATTGATGCAACATGGTGTGTTGAATATCTTATATTCATCGATGCATGCTTCATTACAGGTGTTCTGCGAAGAAGAGCTAGTTGAAGCAATTGCCACAGCCACAGGACCCAAGAAAGACTCCTTATGCTTCATTGAAGTGATTGTTCACAAGGACGACACCAGCAAAGAATTGCTTGAATGGGGCTCAAGGGTCTCTGCTGCCAATAGCCGTCCTCCCAATCCTCAATAAACTTCAAACTTCATTCATCCTTATATCTAAATTGCTGCAATTTCCCCTTTCACATGTCCTTCTAGGGAATTTACTTTTATTAATGGCTTGAAACTTATTTTGCAACTGAGTCCTTTTGTTTGTGTAAATTCTTTCACTTGAGATAAAAAATCTATATCCATCAACTTTGTTCAGTTTTGCTTCGGTTGTGTTTCAATTGAGATGGTTAGATTTGGATTTTTAGGATTAAAGAAAAAAAAATCACGTGAATCTCTCTAGCGGTGCTAGTTTAATGTACTTTGATATTATCAATCTGGAGCCTGCCTGTCATATCCGTGAACAACAGTAACAACAAAACTGTCGTCAAAATTTACATCATTGATGATGCATGAACATGAATTAGAGAACATGGATTTTCTTGTATTATATATGGCTGAAAACAGTCCGCGCAATTTACAATTGCACGGTATCACTGCTTGATTCACATGGATATTCTTTTTTCAATTGTGTCGTCTTGCACAATCAAAAGTGTGAGGGTGCTCGTTGAAAGCATAGGTGAGGGGGACTTGAATCTTTTGTAAGACACACGAAGTGAATCCTGTATGTGTGGATTATTTGGTAGAAATGGGAATGAATTATTTGTAATTATATATGCTTATGAATATATAATTAATACATATACATTTGAGTAAACAAAATATTTTGCAATTTGATTGATTCAAGATATGTTGGAAAAAGTCTTTTTGGTATTCATCTACAAAGATTAGGATGATAATGGGTGTTTCACTGTTACATTCTTCTCTTTTGAATAAAAATAATTTTTCCTACGAAATTGTTATTTTATCTCCATTTCTTGATATATTCGTAATTGGGTTTCTAGAGTATTTTCTTTTCTTTTTTTCAAACATTAACTAAATAATTCTTTTAGAAAAAAATCTCTATATTATCACGTATTTTATATTGCAACGATAGACATTTATTTTATAATGAAGAAATTATACTATAATAAAAATTAAAATATTAAATAAAAAATTAACAAATATTGAATAATTATAAAAACAAACAATTGATTATATATGTCTAAAAAATAGTTATGAAATTAATAATCAAATAAAAAATGGGAAATAAATTATTTGTAATTAGATATACTTATGAATATATAATTAATACATATCTATTTTTTTCAATTTTTACAAAAACTCAATTAAAACGTAAAAAAAGAAAAATATTAATTTGAGATTCTCTTTTCAAAATAGAGATTTTACTAATTTTTAAACCTAAAATATAATAAGCATGTTTCTAAAAAGAATCATTCTTATAAAAATTAAATAAGTTATTGTTTTTAGAAAATGATGCTAATATAACATAAGCATGATCGTATATAAAAATTTAATAAAAGCACACATAATTTTATAAACTTAATACAATTGCATAATTTAATTCAAAAATATGTAATGGATATGATTAAGTTACAAATTAATTATACTAATATGTTAATTTAATAAAAAAATACTTTTGAATATTATTAGGAATAAAATAGTCAACATGTGAAAAAAAAATTCATGAAAGGACCCTATCCTGTAGAATTTTATGGATATTTGGTCGTGTAATCTTTTTTAGTAAAAGACTTTTTTTGCTTAATGGAATTTTTTGACCTCAACCCATGTGGATTAGGGTCAAGTTCTGTGAGATAGACTAATTTGTACTCGAAGTCAACAAAGACTTGTTTGTATAGTGTCACAATCAGAATCGTGACGGAGACTATAAATCCTTAAAAAAAAATAAACGATTTTGAAAATAGAGTTTGGAATAGTTTGTTTTGGAAAACTACCAAAAAATCATAAAATAAAGACATGGTTTGCGAAACAAGATTTTGAATTCGGGAATCAGTTACACGTAAGAAAGGTACTAGTATCCAACCATGCCTACCCTTCTTTAATTAAATGTACTTGATGCGGTTTTAAAAATGTCATTTCCCTGAATAAAAACAGTGTAAGATAACACAAAAGAAATCTTTATAGAAAACACAATCATTGAAATTCTTCATTGAAAATGACTTTGGAAAATTATTTTGATTTTAGGAAAGTGAACTTGACTAGCATTACTGCTATATATATCCACTCATGTGATGGAGAATCAAGGATCATCATGTAGTTCTAGCACATTCATCATTTGGAAATGTATATATATATTTTTATTTCTGAGGATTTTATGTTTTTTTTTGTATTTTTGAATTATTTAAAAAAACATAATCACCTAACGCGAATAAACAAACCGACATAAAAACAAGTGGAAGATAAAACTATTTTTCATTTTGTAAAATTTATATTTTTTTGGAATTTTGGCATGATTGAGAGAAGAAGAAAAATTTAAAATATTAAATACTAAAACGACAAAAAGATCACACAAGTACTTATATTTATTTATAAAATACAATAAAACTATTTTTCATTTTTTTATTTGAGTATCAAGTAAAATCAAGACTTAACATAACAATCAATATTTTTAATATTACAAAAAATTTAATTACTGGGCAAATCCGAAACTTGACATGACAATTAATAATTTTTTTAAATTATTATGAAAACTTTAATTATTAAGCAAATTCGAGACTTCACATGATAATCAATAATATTTTTAATGTCTATTTGAAACTAGAAAAAGGTTTATAAATAGAAATATAAAATTAAAGATAGAAAAACTTATATGAGAATGCAAAACTCAAATAAAACAAACCCTAGTAACATAATTCAAACTAAAAGAAAGAATGTGAACAAATATGAACCTGGATAAAGGAAGTAAGGATAGCCCAACCGATATGTAATTGAAAATAAAGGTTTAGGAGATGAAAATGGTGATGTGATTTTGTAGAGGATTGGGGTAGTGTTTGATGATGGTTTGGTATGGAGAAAGAAAATGGAGGATGATGATAATATGATAAAAGTGATGAGATTAGGAAGATAATGAAAATTAGTGGTATGTGTGTCAAATGGAGTGAAGAATAAGTGAGTATTTATGGAGTTCCAGGTAGTAAAAGTGATGGATAAAATATAATTAAAAAAAAGTGAGTGAAAAAATAGAAAAAGTGAAAAAATAGAAAAAGTTAGTATGAAAAAATGAGTGAAAGAAATAATATAAAAAAGTGGACGGAGAAACAAAATATAATTAAAAAATGAATAAAAAAAGTTAGTATGAAAAATATGTGAAAGAATTAATATAAAAGTGAGTGGAGAAATTAGATGAAATAAAATATAATTTTAGAAAAGAATAAAAAAAGTTAGTAAAATAAGTGAAAGAATTAATATAACACAGTCGAGAAATTAGGTAAAATAAATATAATTTTGAAAAACGAAAAAAAAAAGTTCGTGTGAAAATGAGTGAAAGAATTGATATAAAAGGTGAGTGGAGAAATTATAGTTGATGAATGAAATAATAAAGGAAAAAAGATGGATAGAGAAAGTAGATTAATAAAATATAATTTGGAAATGTAAATGAAATAATTACAAAAATTAGTATAAAAAAGTTAATATAAGAAGGAAATGGAAAGAGTAGACGAAGAAAAGTACATGATGTGAAATTTGATGTTGAGAGTGATAGAGTGTGAGAATAAAAAAGATGGTGAGAAAGTAAAAATATATTGAATTAGTTACTCCGTGAAAGGTAAAAATAAAAAACTAAAAGATAAAGTTTTGAAATAGTTAAATTCAGGATGCAAATAGTAAAATAATAATGTTATTATTATTTTATTCAACCGCATAAAAATGGGTTATGACACATAAACATCAGCTATTATGTCTAATATACACCCTAAAGTGATGTGTCATGAGTTATCCATCTTCTTAAGCCAATCAATAAAGACAAGATACGGTTTCGTTTTAATTTGATCAACTTCCTTATAAAAAAGTTAAAATTAAAAGCATGATGAAAGTTGCATTATTTTTTTATTTTTTTTATTTAATTATCAACTTTAGATTCTTTGGAGTATGTTTACATAATTGAAATAATTGGTTCACTTTTCTTGCTGTAAAAAAAATCTCACTTCTGCTTAACTTCATCAAGGAAAAAATATGCAGCTGATTTGTCTGTTTGAATGAAATCAGCATTTTCTTGAGTTATATGTAATTAGAATAACTTGTTGCTGCAGCATACTAGGAGAATAACTATAGGCCAAATTCATGTATTGATTTTAGGAGCATGGTTCCTTATTTTTCTCCATTATTATTTATCTATAAAATCAGAATATCGGTACCATATCCCTTTATTCAGATTTGAATAAAAAAATGGTTGTTCATTCTTTCATGATTTCCTTTAATTTTACAATATTACAAAGTGATATTATAGATGAAGTCTTCTTCTTACACCTATTATTCGAATTCACTAAGTTGGAATGAACCTTCAATGGTTAAATTTTGTATTTTTGTTCATCAAACTCTCTATACACTTCACACTAAATATAATAATGTATCACCATTAGATATTAACTATACATCTATAATAATATGTAAATTTTAATGCTTATAGAATTACAATATAAAATTAGGTTACATTCCCATCCAAGTGTAATTCTCCTACAAGTTAGGCCATAATTGTAAAATTATGAAATTTACCGAGGTACATAATTATTTGTAATTGGATAATCAAATATATTATAATGTATATATATATATATATATATATATATATATATATATATATATATATATTTAAAAATATTTTTTATCATAAATTCTAAATAATATTTATGTTGTGTGTCAGACCTCGTAAATACGCACCCAAACCCCTCCTGTCAGCTCATTTAAAACGCACCCAAAACCCTCTGCGCGGACGCCAGGTGTCAGGCAACGAGGATTCGAAAATCAGATAGTGGAAGACATGTGTCAGCGAGTGAGCGGACGTTCGTTTGAATGAGAAAAACAAAATCTAACTTTTTGAAACTCCCGTTTCACTCACTCTGCATGCACCCTTCTTCTTCCAAAAACTCTTATCTTCATTTTCTCCTTCTTCTCTCTAAACAGCTCTCCCTTCTCTCTACCAAAACTCACTCTTTCTTTGCTCCGATCATCCTTCAGGCACCAGTTCTACACTTCCGGCGTAGAGGACGATCGTTTAACCAATCCGTTTAAGATTCTGAACTGGTAAGTTCATCCTTTCTCCATTCGTGCCTTTTTCCGTAACATGCAAACCCATATTCTTGGTTGCATGAGTTGAATCTATCATTCTGAGTAATTGTTTGGTCTATGTGGATTATAGTTTGTAGAACGTGTTGTAGAACGTTGAGACCTCTATTAAAAGGAGAACCCTAGCCCATATCTGAGAACGTTCGACCATCTTTAAGAGGTAAGGGAAGCTTATTAATTTAATTTATATGACTAAGTGTTGCATGAACGTTCGTTGACTTGATTGTATATGAAAATGATGATACTATGTTATGATGCATGAAATGTATGAAATTTCTGTGATTGGATGGGTTGAGACATGAAAAATTTATCATAATATGAATGTAGAAGATGTGAAACTATATGTTAAGAACTGAATTTGAATGATATTCATTTTTGGTAAGAAATTCCCTTAAGAGAGTATGCGTACGTTACTGAACGGTCCTTGACCGTTCGGTTTTCTAGTAAAATTGGATTTGTAGTGGATTCTTTCATTTGGGAAGAATCCTAGTTGAGGACGAGCGTCTTCGCTTCGGAATACTGTGCATGAGCGTTCGACCAAGCACAATTGAGTTTTAACGTTCGGTTAAAAATCTAAGTATATATGTAATTGTATATTTTAATGTTCGTAAACACTACTTCAATATTATCGTACTATGTTTATCAAATCTTTTGATGTTAAGATTCTTGGTGCTCGGTCTTACACCAAACACTCGTTCCATTTCCTTAAGTTAATTTTAATATGAGCGTTCGTTTAAGCTTCTAAGATCCACTCTCTATAGTGTTCAGTCTTCGATTGACATGTCGATTCCTTGATACTACGCTCAATTAAACATAAGTGTTCGGTTTTCTCCATGTGAATCACTCTAAGTACCAATTTTTGAATGCCCTAAAAATATCCTTATTCATTGGTTTCACCCTAGATCCAAGTTCTTGGTTCAGTCTCTTTATGTTCTGAGTGAATTCTCAAGAGTCAGTTTATTTAATTGACTCAACGTTGAAATGGACGTTCGTCCCATTTGTCTTTGGAAAATATTACTGTATTCGCTATCTTTCTTAGAATTCGATGTCAACCCTTGGTCTTAAACTATTCTCAACTTTGAAGATCCCCGGTCTCGCTTTATGTGTTCGGTCCAGTTTTAAGTTTGGATTGAACGTCCGTCATTTTAAAGTTTGTTGAATCTTTGTACGTGACAGTTCACTGAGATATTTATTAAGGAAAGATGAAGAAAGTGTGATTTGGAAATGTTGTGAATTATGGACGAGCGTTCCGGGGAGGAACGTCTCATGTATGAATGTTGGAAATTGTAAAGTATGACTGTGGGCATGCTAAGCTGGCCGTTCATCCTGATGTTCCGTGAGTACTCATCTTCACGTAGAGGAGGGTAGGTCATGTGTGGGAACGGCAGGAGGTCCTAGTCCTTAGGGGTACTTTGGACAGATAGGGCTAACCTCGGGTGGCAGCTGTTGAGTGTATCCCAGTTACTACATCACCCAGGTGCACGAACGCCTGTAGCTACACAGATTTCATACAGTCTGGACGGTCAGTCTAGTGATAGGCTTTGTATGATACGTACGTTGAAATGATCTTGTGTGTTGGATTGTTTAACTTATATATATGTTGATGTATGAATTAAATTATATAAGCTTACCCTGTGTTTTTTCTTGTGTTGTCTCGTCTTGTGCGTTCGTCTTGTCATTGCAATGATCATCCGTGTGGATGTGAGCAGATGGAGATGCGTTGCTGGAAGAGACGCTAGAAGAGGAGAACTTAGTCGAAGTGGAAGTAAAGGCCGAACCGTAGGAGGTTCGGTTGATAATTAGTAATTTTAGTATGAGGTGATCGTTTGATCACCTCCTTTCTTTCGTTTGATATCTGACCGTTCGATATCTTGATTTTGTAAGCCGTTCGGTCATGTTTTTCCTAAATCTTGTACAGTTTACTTTTGGAACTTATGTAAGGCCGTTCGACCGCAAATGTACACTGTTTAGTGTAAGACTGAACTGTTTTATTATTAAATGTAATTATTCTATTATATGGTTTATTACTATATTTTTGGGATGTTACATTGTGCAATGTAATATTGAAATTCTGTAAATAATTTTCCTTCAGGTTTTATTTCTTATAAATTTTGAAATTCTACAAGCACTTCCTTGAAAATACCGAAACATTTTCTCACAAATTTATTTATCTCGACTACTTTTTAAAATGATTTGACAAATAAAATCTGTAAATAATTCCTTCAAAATTTCATATAAGTTTTCTAGTTGTAATTATCTACAAAATAATGTGCAGCAATTTTATATTTTATTTTATTTTTTTCTTTTAAAACTACCGCATACCTGCGAATTTTCCTAGAAACTCGTTGAGTGACCTCGATCCTTGTATTTAGATTTAGGTTTTTATAATGCTAAACACTTCCCATTGGTACATCAAATGTAGTAATTTACAGTGTAAGTTATATTGATCTTTCGCGTTTTAATATTACATGCTTTTCCCTCTGTCTGTGTTTATAGCATAACTTCAAATTATTTCAGTTAACTACTATGACTCTGACTGAGCTTGGGATCCTAATCTCGACCGTTGTCAGGTACCTCGAATTACGCCTTCGGTCCAAGCACTGTTTTAGGGTTTTATTCAAAGTTCAATCTGTGCATCTTTTTACTTGAACCACTTGAATCTTCTTCGTTTTATGCATTCTATTCGTCTATGTATTTGAAAATTTTCAGATTACTTATTCAAAGCTATTGGAATTTTCAGATTCGTGTTTAATTATTAATTAATTTACGTAACTACCTGAGGGAGAAACAACGTTTGTTGCCCTGGCTTAAGTATATTGATGGATTCCGTGCTAATTTGATTGTTTTAGGTTTCTATATGGTATCTTGTTGATAAATTCCTTTTTTTTTTCATTCTAATGATCCCACGTGTTTTGAAAACCTCGTGTGTTTTTATTTTAGAGAATGATTGTGTCCTATAGAAAAATAGTTCTCTGACTACTCTGAGTTTTTGTAGTTGATTATTCTTATATGTATTTGATATTTTTGAGATTCCTTATTTGATGCCAGAGTAACACTATACATTTGTCTGACTAGTTTTGTGCGAGGTCCATTTGTGAAGCAAAGAAATTAAAGCATGCCATAATTTAAGGTAATCTGCAAGTTCATGTTTCTACAGTAGCAACAGCTGGTTATCCAACAATTAAAACTCAAAATACAGTTTCAGTTATTTTCAATTCGCAGTACAAGTTTAACCAAAAAAGAACAAAAATATCATGAAGTGAAAAGCATAAACTAAATTTTTTGCCATGCTAGTTATAATCTTATGGACATTTACAATTGAGGTAAAGAAGGGTAAGGTACAGTTTTTGGACTCGGCGAGATTTTATATTCATTGGGTTGGTGTGTCTCTGTGTGGCAAATAGCTAGTGTTGTGATGGGTGAACGATTGTTATGGAGTTCAACTCTCCGGCAGTATTTAAAGTCATTTACATTGACAAGTGCAAGGTAATTAGCTGACTTTAAATAGTTCATGATGATGCTTGAGATATAGGCCTAAGAATGAGTACAAATAATTGTAGTAGTACGGTGTTGATTCTGTACACAAATCTAGACCTAAGAATTAGGAGGAATAATTCTCTCTAAAATTGCTATAGCTGCAAACGATAAGAAAATATAACAAGATCCTAAATCTAGTTGTACAAATCAGAATTGTGTGATTCTAATTTCACTATCATTGACAGACATGACCTATTTCCCAAATTTGAGGATCTTTCATCCAGGGCCATCTCTAGGCCATGTACATTATTCCACTCTGTGAGCCTCCAATGAATCTCTATATTCAAATAAAGATGAGGGAATACATTTATTATTTTAGAGAAAATGTTCGCAGGAATGTCTTATCGTATGAGCTTTTAGGCAAGGTAGTAGGAGAAATCAATTTTATTATATAACTCTAATGCCAGCGTAAATGTCACCACATAACTGTAGCCCTTAAAAATACTTTGTTTGTGCTTTTTATTTTATTCCTAGTTTCATATGAAATAGATGATGACTAGCAAATTAAGAACACGTGCATTGGGGATGCAGGCAATTGTAACCAACTTGAGCATGGCCAATGAAATCAGAGTATCGGCATTTCAGTAAAATGCTGTATTCTTTTCTGATTATTCTATGCAAACAATTATTTTTCTCTTTGATAGAATCTCCTTGCTTCTGCTCTACTATCCAAGCGCTCAGCATCTTTTCTCCATGCTTAGCCTTTTTAATCTGTTTGATAGCAGTTCTATTCTGTTTTGACCGTTATTGCTTCTTTTTCTTTTATATAGTGTCTTTTGCCTTCCGCTTGGCAGGATGTAATTATAAATTCATGAATAATATTTCTTCTTCTCTTACTCCTTTCATCTCTTTTTCTCTCCTACCTGTTCTGTTTGTCAAACCCCTGCAATACCATGTTCTGCAGAATTTGTTTGTTCTTGATTTACAGTTTTCAACCATCCTTGCACTACCATGTTGTGAAGAACTCAGCTTACTAGGGGTTCAATCCACCCAGAATAACAACGATGATTTCTCCACCAGTAATGGTGCTCCCCCTGATAGAACTGCAACCAACAGCCTATTGTACTCGCATTTCTAAGGTGGAATTCCATCGGTTTGATGGTAAGAATATTAAAGAATGGTTGTATAAGTGCACTCAGTTCTTTTCTGTGGATGGCACAACAGAAACTTCTAAGGTTCGTTTTGCGCTCTATTTACCTTAATGGGATTTCCCTACGGGGGCATCTCAACTCTATGCATTGCAAATTTGATGTCTATTCCTCCTGGTCTCAATACATTGTTGATGTAGCTCAACGATTTGGTGAAGTTTATGATGACCCACTCAATGTTCTAATTCAAGTGAAACACACAGGCAAGATACAGGAATATGTGGATGATTTCGAGCTAGCCTTAGGCAGCCCTTCTTGCTGAGTGCTCTTTGAGCATATTCTTCTGTACTCAGGAACATGAAACCCAGATGATATTCAAGATTATATTAACCATAACCTAAGAAATATGATGATAATGCACCTACATAGTTGGAGACAATTGCAAATTAGTGCCAAATTTTATGAAAATAAAGATTTGAGTCTTATTGACTAACTATTAATCAATCTTTAACAAAAAGTGTCTTCTTGAATGGAATTGTGTCATGTCATACGTAATTGAGGGTTGGGTTTTTCTATTGTTTTATTGACATCACTTATCTTGTTTTTTAATTTCTAACATTTGAAAAAAAAAATTACTTCTGTTTCAGTAATTTTAGAACTGAGCTGAAAATGGAAGAGCCTACACACCGAACATGGATGTATGCTAGGCTGCTTCCTAGACGAAAAGGTTATAGAAAATTTTTTTTAGAAGGTGTCAAAGAGTTTATTGATTTTGCTTGTCGACAACCACAATATTTGAATGAAGGTGTGATAAGGTGTCCATGTAAGGTATGTAAAAATGAAAAGGATTTAGTCCCAAGCACAGTAAATACTCACATTCGTGAGGAAGGGTTTGCACCAAAATATTGGTACTGGACGTTCCATGGAGAGAAAGTTCCTCATAATAAAGATGATGTTGAAATGAATTCTATGAGTAAAAATACATCAGAGTTGTCTGCTGCTATTACAATGTTAAACATGTCACAAGCTTGCTTCGATGATCAACCTCAACTCATTCAAACTCAACCTCAACCTCAACCTGAGTCTATTCAATCTCATTCTCTAGCTCAGTCTCAATTTCATTCCACCCAACCAACTCAACCTCCAATCCAATCACAATGTCATGGCACCCAACCTACACAACCTCAACCTCAAAACCAATCTGAACACATACCTACCAAAGTCCTTCATTTGGAAGAATATCCAATGGTCAATAAAGCCCAAACTTCTTCATCTGGTCAAGTCAGTGAAGGCAATACTGGAAACAAAATCATGATACTTCCAGAAGGGGATGGGTGAGTCTTTTCTTCCCTAACATATGATATGAATTTTTATTATTTGATTTTTAATCATTCATAATTTGTTGTTGTTTTACACAGGTTTGATCAACATAAGTTGGTGGTTCGAACAATTGCTTCCATCATTCGTACTAACTTGGAGGAGGCAAAACCATCATGGAAACAATTATCTCTAGGTCAAAGGAATTTGTGGTTTAATATATTTAAAGTAATCAAATTTCAAGATTTGATTAGAAGTATATAACTCAGATTATTTTTATAGCATGTCGAATCTAATAATATTTTCAATATTGTGAAACCAATGTAGTCAAAGTTCACATGGCCACCTCAATACAAGGACATGGTGCGACGCAACTTTGAGAAGAGGGGTTCAGCTAAAATGACTCAATTAATGCAAGATGTTCGGAAAAATTTAAATCAAAAACCAACTTGGATGGAAAATGATGTGTGGGAACTATTGAAAGAACATTGGGGTTCCTCAAATTTTAAACAAAAGTCTGAAATAAATAAAAGAAATCGTGAGTCTATGGATGGTGCATCACTTCACACCGGAGGATCAATTCCTCATCGTTTGCATTGGAAGAGAATGGTATTATTAATTTACCAATATATTTCATTGTAGTAGGTTTAATATTAATGATATTTAAGCTTATTTTATCATTTGTCACAGAAAGAGGCAAAAGGGACAGATCCATCATTGGTGGAGTTTTATTTTCGTACTCATCGAAAGAAAAAAGATCAAAGTTGGGTGGGTCCTCATGCAGAATCCGTTTATGTAAGTTTTATTCTAACGAATGATTTGAGTCATATTTCATTGTTTATTTGAATTACAATCTGAACTTATACTCTGCAAAAGTTGGCTGATGTCAATACAATACTCTAAAGGGAATGTATGATCCAACCTTGGAACATATAAAGTGGAATTTGAGCTTTTCTCAGGGATTTTGTCAAAATGTTGACACATTGATAGCTAACAAACTCAATGCAAATTCCCTTGGACAACAACTTTTCTCTAAAAAAAGGATGGTCAATTTGTAAGTGTTCTGTCCTCTCATGAAACACATGGTTGGAAGCAATGTGAAGAGTGGCATGATTATCATAATACATCCTCACTTGTTGAATTTCATAAAAACTATGAGAAATAGAGAAGATTGGGAGAGAATATCCCCTTGTGTTAAATACACACATAGGGTTATCTATTTATAATAGAAGAAATATGGGCTAAGCCCAAAATACAAATGAGAAATAATAACTAACTAACTAAAAAATATAATATATCTAACACTCCCCCTCAAGCTGGAGCATATAAATCATATGTTCCAAGCTTGTTACAAAGATAATCAATTCTAGGTCCTCGTAAGGACTTAGTGAATATGTCTGCCAACTGGTTGCTTGAGTTAACAAATTCAGTCTTGATATCTCCGGATATGATTTTTTCTCGAATGAAATGACAATCAACTTCAATGTGTTTGGTTCTCTCATGGAAGACAGGGTTAGAGCTAATATGGAGAGCAGCTTGATTATCACATATAAGTATCATGTGAGTGACATCTCCAAATTTCAATTCACTAAGCAATTGTTTAAGCCACACAAACTCGCAAGTAGCTGATGCCATAGCTCTATATTCTGCTTCTGCACTGGACCTTGCCACAACACTTTGCTTCTTACTTTTCCAAGATATCAGGTTGCTACCAATAGAGACACAATATCCAGAAGTAGACCTCCTATCAGAAGGGGAACCAGCCCAATCAGCATCTGAATAACAAACAATTTTTGTATCGTTGTTAGGGCCATATAGCAAACCTTTTCCAGGTGATCTTTTAATATACTTCAGTATGCGAACAACTGCATCCCAATGGTCTTCACATGGGGAGTTTAGAAATTGACTCACCACACTAACTGCGAAGGAAATGTCAGGACGCGTAATAGTAAGATAGTTTAATTTACCAACTAGTCTTCTGTACCGTTCAGGATCTGAGAAAGGCTCCCCCTGATTTGGTAGGAGTTTGATGTTAGGGTCCATAGGTGTCTCAACAGATTTACAATTCATTAACCCTGTTTCCTCCAAGATGTCTAACGCATACTTCCTCTGAGATATGACAATACCATCATTGGATTGTGCTACTTCAATACCCAAAAAATACCTGAGTTTGCCAAGATCTTTGGTTTGAAAATGATGACAAAGGTGTTGTTTCATCTGAGAGATGCCAAGATAGTCGCTTCCTGTGAGAACAATATCATCGACATACACTATTAAGTAGATACATCCAGCACTCGAGTGGCGATAGAACACTGAATGATCCGCTTCACTGCGAGACATACCAAATTGTTGAACAACACTGAATTTACCAAACCAGGCCCGAGGAGACTGTTTTAGGCCATATAAGGATTTGCGAAGACGACATACCAATCCAGATGACTCCCCCTGAGCAACAAAGCCAGGCGGTTGCTCCATATAAATTTCTTCATGCAAATCACCATTGAGGAAAGCATTTTTGACATCAAGTTGGTAAAGAGGCCATTGTCGAAGAGCGGCCATGGCAATGAAGAGGCGAACAGAGGTCATTTTTGCCATTGGAGAAAAAGTATCACCATAATCCAAACCAAAAATCTGTGTGTAGCCTTTGGCAACCAGTCGAGCTTTCAGACGATCAATCGTGCCATCAGGACCAACCTTGATAGCATACACCCACCTGCAACCAACAACAGACTTTCCAGATGGTAATTGGACCAGCTCCCAAGTTCCATTTTCCTGTAAAGCACTTAATTCATCCAGCATAGCTTGACGCCAACCAGGATGAGTTAAGGCATCACTCACAGATTTGGGAATTGACACAGAAGAAATGGATGAGAGACAAGTATAAAAAGATGGAGATAATCTGTGGTAATTAAGAACAGTATAATGGGGGGAAGGGTTACGGGTAGAGCGTATACCTTTACGGAGGGCAATAGGCAAGTCAGACTCAGTTGCTGGAGCCGGAGGAGACACATGAGGCGGCACCGGAAGTGAGTCATGAGGGAGACGATTACGGCGACTATAAACCTGAAGGGGTGGAGGTGAAGGATGATCCGGTGGTGAATGAGAGTCTAAAGAAGGAGAAGACAAAATGGGTGGAGCATCACTAGGAGGATCACATATAAGAGGAATATCAACAGTAACAGGGAGAGGTACAGAACTAGAAGATAGATGTGAAAAGTAAAAAGAAGACTCATCAAAAGTGACATCAGCAGAGATAAAATGACGATTGAGAGAAGGGGAAAAACACTTATAGCCCTTTTGTGACCGTGGAAATCCTAAGAAGACACATTTGTGAGACCTAGGAGATAACTTATCAAGACCAGGACTAAAATCATGAACAAAACATGTAGACCCAAAAACTCGAAGAGGTAATGGATGCAGAGGATCTTGAGGAAATAAGATAGAATGAGGGATTTTGTTATCTAGGATGGAAGATGGCATGCGGTTGATAAGATAACATGCTGTGAGAACTGCATCACCCCAAAAACGTGAGGGTACTTGACCATGAATAAGAAGTGTACGAGTTGTTTCAATAAGGTGTCTATTCTTGCGCTCAGCCACCCCATTTTGTTGAGGGGTATAAGCACATGAGGTTTGGTGAAGAATGCCATGAGAAGCCATAAACTGTTTAAACGGTTGAGAAAGGTATTCACGACCATTATCACTACGTAAATTTCGAATAGAAACCCCAAACTGTGTTTTTATTTCATTGAAAAAAGATTGAAAAATAGAAAACAACTCAGAACGATTCTTCATTAAAAACAACCAAGTACATCTGGAATAGTCATCAATAAAGGTAACAAAATACTGAAAACCTAAAATGGACTTAACACGACTAGGTCCCCAAATGTCAGAATGAACCAATGAAAAAGGAGACGACGCCCGTTGTGAGACACTACGAGGAAAGGAACTACGAGTATGCTTCCCTAACTGACAAGACTCACACGACAAACTTGATAATGTGGACAACCTCGGGACAAGTTGTTGTAGTTTGGCAAGACTGGGATGACCGAACTGAGCATGAAGAAGGGATGGTGACTCCATGACAACGCCAACATGTGGAGAAGGGCTGAGATGATAAAGGCCATGAGACTCACATCCTGTGCCAATCATGTGTTTCGAACTCCGGTCCTGCAACCAAACAGAATCTTTAGTAAATGAAATAACACAATTAAGAGTACGAGTTAAACGACTAATGGACAATAAGTTGAAGGGAGACCTAGGGACATAAAGTACATGATCAATGGATATGGATGGAAAAATATTAACAGTACCAATACCATGAGATGAGACTCTAGACCCATCAGCCACTGTTACTGAGGGTAAATTATTCGGACATGACAAGGAAGAAAACAAGGACTTGTTACCAGTGATATGATCGGTGGCGCCCGAGTCAAGGACCCAAGGTCCGAGGGAGTGAGTTAAACCAACAAAAGGTGTACCTGTACGTGAAACAGATGCAGATGTAGTGGAACCAGAGTGCTGATGATCCTCATACCATTTGAGAAATTCGTTGAAGATTGCAGGTTTGTCTACGATATTAGATGAAGTAGGATGGTCTGCAGACGGTGATCGGGGAGGTGGATCAGAATTTGCCATTGCTACAGGTCGAGGAGGACGTCCATGGAGAGCATAACATCTATCAATTTTGTGGCCTAACTTGCCACAATGGTCACATTTTGGACGTCCTTTACTTGGCTTGCGAGACCGACTTCGATCATCACGTTGAGCAGCCATAACAGAGGAATCATCAGTATGAGGGGATGTCTCAGTGACGGGTTTGCTCGGTATACGCAAAAGAGCAAAACAAGTAGAAGTAAAGTTGGGTATGACAGGAGAACCCAAAATCTGATCACGGACATGAGAAACATCATCAGAGAGTCCGTATAATGCCAACAACATGAAGAACTTTGATCGTTGTTCCAATTCTTCAGCAGGAGTGGAAGCAGGAGGTAATATATCATTAAAGTCATGAAGAAGGGCATGAATTTTACCCAAATATTCTGCCATAGGACCAGGATTGCGCGGACCAATAACAGTTAATAGGTCCTGACAAACACCATAAAGACGCTGAGTGTCATTTGTGTATAACAACTTCGCTTGTGCCCATACTTCTGAACATGTTTCATAGGATCGAAACATTTGTTTCAGTGAGGAGTGAATGGTGGACTTTATAACAATGCATAACTGAGCATCAATTTTCATCCAGCGGGAAGTGTCATCTATGGGAGCAGTAGTCACATTTTGAGTAAGATGATCTAAGTACCCTTGACTTTTCAACCAAAGTTTGATGTCGGACGCCCATGTTGCATAATTTGTGCCATCTAACTTGTCAATGGACAAGTGTACATTCACATAATTGGTATATATTGAAGGATCAGAAGATGAGCCACCAATAGAGGTGTTTGTAGACGAGGAAGACGCCATAGAGAAGGAGAAACCCTAAAATTTCAAAGTGCTCCGATTGACGCAACGACCACATATCCAGAAAGAGGGCGAGGAGGCGATCACGGCGGTGCTGATCGGCGGCGGAAAGCTCCGGCGACGCGCCGGCACGCGCGGCGGCAGCGGCGACTCTTGCGGCGGCGCGTGGAGGCGCGTGGGAGGTCCGTTCGCCGCGATCTTGGTACGACGGTGGTCGCCCGGCCGAGACGATTCCGATGGTGTGGTCGCCGGTCGATTCTGGAACTCCGGCGACGGCGACGGCGGCGGCGGCGGCGGCAGCGGCAGCGGCGACGGCAGCGGCAGCGGCGACGGCAGCGATAGCGGCAGTGATGGGTGCCGGAGACCGTGGAGTTGACTGGAACTATTCCTGTGCTCTAGATACCATATGAGAAATAGAGAAGATTGGGAGAGAATATCCCCTTGTGTTAAATACACACATAGGGTTATCTATTTATAATAGAAGAAATATGGGCTAAGCCCAAAATACAAATGAGAAATAATAACTAACTAACTAAAAAATATAATATATCTAACAAAAACCACAATTGTTGGAGAAATTGTTTTATCCCCACGAGTTCATTAGTGAGTGATGTCATTGCCCTATTCCCTTCAATGAAAACATAATATCTAGTGGTAGGACATTAGTCTATAGGAGAACATGCTAAATCAATATCACAATATCCAAATATTTGGGTACTTCCTTTTTTCTTCACATAGTACACTATATCATAGAGCCTTTTGTGAGGCATCTAAGAATATGAAGGACAACATTTCAATGGTCAATGCGAAGAGTCTGCATAAACTAACTAATCACACCAATTGCAATAGATAGGTAAAGGCTAGTAATAGTAAGATGAGAAGGACTCATTTTCTTTTCCGTTAATTTCAAATTTAGATCTATAGGGCTGATCTTTTAGTTGAATATAGTGAAAACTCCCTTGTGTTCAATATACACAGAGTCCTCTATTTATAATAGAACAAATATGAGCTAAGCCCAAAATACAAATAAAAAATAATAACAAACTAACTAATAAAGATAAAAGATAAAGATAATATATCTAACACTCTTCCTCAAGCTGGAGGATACAAATTGTATGTACCAAGCTTGGGACAAATAAACTCAATCCGAAGATCCTTAATGACTTGGTCAACACATCTGCGAGTTGATCGTTTGACCCAACAAATTCAGTACATATTTCTTTAGTCAACAACTTTTCACGAACAAAATGACAATCAATTTCTATATGTTTAGTCCTCTCATGAAACACTGGATTTGATGCAATTTGGAGAGCAGCTTGATTATCACAATACATCTTCATAATATGGATGTCACAGAAGCTAAGCTCTTGAAGGAATTGTTTCACCCATATAAGTTCATATGTGTGTGATGTCATCACCTTATACTCGGCTTCAGTTGTTGATCGAGCTATTACATTATGTTTCTTACTTTTCCATGAAATAATGTTTCCTTCTAGAAAAACACAATATCCTGTAGTAGATCGTCTATCAACAGACAAACTTGCCCAATTTGCATCACAATACCTAGAGACCTGAATGCTTCCTTTATCTTCATATAACAATCCTTGCTCGGAGCCTTTTTGATATACCTTTGAATGCGAATGAGAACACTCCAATGGTCAACACAAGGAGCTTGCATGAACTGCCTAACTACTCCAACTGCAAAGGATAGATCTGACCTTGTAATAGTGAGATAAATCAGTTTTCCAACCAGGCCTCCTATACTTCTTTGGATCGGAGAATAATTCATCTTTTTCTGTCCTTAATTTTTGGTTTGGGTCCATGGGACTGTCTGTCGGTCTGCAATCAATCATGCATGTTTCTTGTAATATATCAAGAGCATACTTCCTTTGGGAGATTACAATTCTATCTTTTGATTGTGCTACTTCAATGCCTAAGAAGTATATGAGACTTACAAGATCCTTGGTCTGAAAATGACTACACAAGTACTCTTTCAGTTGAAATATTCCAACAATATCATTTCCTATAATGACAATATCATCAACATATACTATTAAGTAAACACATTTCCCAAGAGGAGAATGACAGTAAAAAATAGAATGGTCTGCTTCACTACGTTTTAGCCCAAATTTTTGAACGATTGGAGCTAAACTTTCCAAACCAAGCACGTGGTGATTGCTTGAGGCCATATAGAGATCGATGCAATTTGCATACCATACCAAACTCCCCTGAGCAACGAATCTAGGAGGTTGCTCCATATAAACTTCTTGCTCAAGATCACCATGTAGGAAGACATTCTTGATATTCAATTGATGAAGTGGCCAGTAACAAATGACTGCCATGGCAAAGAAGAGGCAAATAGTAGTCATCTTGGCTACAGGAGAGAAAGTGTCACAATAATCAAGATCATAAACTTGAGTGTAACCTTTTGCAACAAGTCGAGCTTTGAGCCGATCAATTTTACCATCAGGGCTGACTTTAATTGCATACAACAAACGACAACCAACCGTCTTTTTGTCCCGAGGAAGGGGCATCAACTCCCAAGTATTATTGTGGTCAAGAGCCTGCATTTCTGCAATCATAGTTTGTCGCCATCTAGGATGATCAAGTGTTTCTTTCACATTCTTGGGTATAACAACAGAAGACACTGAGGATAAAAGAGAAAAATAGGAGGGTGACAATCGATGATAGCTAAGAAAATTATATATAGGATGAGGGTTTCGAGTGGAACGAGTACCTTTTCTGAGGGCAATAGGCCATGCTGAATCATTTTCACCGGGAGGCATAGGAGAAGGTGACGAGGGAGAAGAATCTGAAGTAGGAGATTCACCATTGTCTTGGGGAGGTGGACTATCCATTGGGGCCCTGTGTGGGATAATCTCAGTATGTGGAGAAATGGGTGCAGGAAGATTGGGATCAAGACTTGGAATGACAGAGACGGGTGAACTATTTGACTCAGCCATCTGCTAGAGGATAGAAACATCCTGAACAAATGGAGAGAAGTAAGGAGTCTGTTCAAAGAATGTGACATTAGTAGACATGTAATACTTCTTAGTGTTAGGAGAGGAACACCGATATCCTTTTTGGAGTTGAGAATAACCTAAGAAGACTTATTTGAGAGCGCGAGCGGAAAGTTTGTCTAGACCTGGAGACATGTCATGAACAAAACATACACAACCAAACCCTCAGTGAGATGTATGAAAGAGAAGATCATTAGGAAAGAGAATGGAGAAAGGGACTTTATTATCAGGAGAGGAGGGCATCCTATTAATAAGATAACATGTAGTTAAGATGGCATCCCCCAGTGATGGACAGGAATACGGGCACCAAGCAAAAGGGTACGGGCAGTTTCAACCAAGTGTCTATTTTTTCATTCTGCTATACCATTTTGCTGCGGTGTATAAGGACAAGTAGATTGATGTAAGATACCATGGGAGTTCAAGATGGCAGAAAAAGAGAATGAGAAATATTCTTTTGCATTATCACTTCTTAATATTTTGATTACTTGACCAAATTGATTCTTGTTTTCATTCAAAATGATGTAAAGATAGCTAACAATTCAGAACGATTTTTCATAAGATAAACCCAAGTACATCTTGAATATTCATCAATGAAAGTAGCCAAATACCTAAAACCAAAGGAGGAAATACGACTAGGTCCCTATATATCAGAATGGATGATGAAAAAACTAGAATTAAATATTAATTGAGATCATTTAGGAAAGGAAGATCTAACATGTTTTCCTAATTGACATGACTCATATTCTAAGGTCTGGAGACCACTACGTTCAGGACACATCATTTTTAATTTGGACAAATGAGGATGACCAAGTCGATCATGTAACACTTTAGGATTAGGAGCAGCAACATTGGACACCCTTGGACGAGATCCAAAATGGTATAATCTGCCAACTTCATATCATTCTCCAATCTATCTCCCTGAACCACACTCCTGTATAACAACATATTTGTGTTCAATGGTTATTGAACAATTTAACATTTTGGTCAACTGGCTTAGGTAAATTAAATTAAAAGGACAATTAGGAACAAAAGGGACAGAGTTGAGATTGAGGGAGGGAGACAAGAAAACATGACCGACTCCTTCTGAGGATGTTTTAGATCCATTTGCAAGGGTTATGAAATGAGGTTTTTTTCCGAAAGGAAATAGATGAGAACAAAAAGGTATTACCAGAAATGTGATTAGAAATACCTGAGTCAATTACCCATGAATTTTGACCTTCCATGGATTGAGAACGCAAGCTATTGATGTACTTGGAAATTGAGATGATTGTGCCAAGCTATTAGACTTTAACCTTAAATACTCTTGATATTCATCCTCGGTGAACTTAGAAGTGGAAGTTTCAGTCTTTGAAACAATGGCGGTTTTGGAAGGGAAACCATGTAAGGAGTAGCAATTCTCTTGAGTGTGACCCATCCTTTTGCAGTATGTGCATTGAGGACGTTCCCGACCTCCTTGTCCTCCTCCTTTAGTGCCACGTCCTCCTTTTCCTCTTGTGGCAACCATGACAGAGGGCTCTACTAGTTCATGCGCTTCCTGAGTTTGAGGTACCGGGACACGCAGAAGACGAGTGGTCAATGTTTCCATGAAGGGGACCTCATGACTGGTTAGAGGTTGATCTCTAAGATGATCAAAATCGGGATGTAGGGCACGAAGAATTAGCACCATGTAAAATTTGTCTAGTTTCTTCTTGATATCCTCTAATGGGTCCGCTTCCAAAAACATCCTGAGTTCTTCGATAGCAGATTGGACTTCAGCCATGAAGGACACCATATCACGGTTTGCCATTTTTAAGATATGCAAGCTTGTTTGCAGTGTCATAGAGACGTTGAATATCGTTGGCATATATGCTTTGAGCTTTCTTCCAAAATGAGTGACAAGTTTTGAAAGCCCTCAGAGATATAAGAAGTTTGGGTTCAACTGATTGCCATAATAAGGCACACAACTAGAAATTTGCTTGTTTTCATTGATTAGCTTTTTCAGCAGGCACATGGCTTCCATCTTGCTCAAGATGGTCATAATGCCCTTGGCCAAAGAACAACATTTCAACGGCAGCAGGCCATGATAGATAATCTTTTCCATTTAGCTTCTCGGAGGTAATGAATGGACTTCCAGAGAAGGAAAGAGTATTGTCAGGCGCCATCTTTGAAGAAGACGAATCACACGAGCGAGGAACATGAAAACCCTAAGGGTTTAAACAGACGGAACTGTGACGGCAGCCGATGGTGGACGGCCAACAGAGGCGGTGGACGACTGGCGATGGTGGCCGGGTGCGACAAATGGCGGCGAACGGCCGACGGGTGGTGGCTGTGATGGACGGCCGACTGTGGGCAACGACGAGCGGTGGCAGACAACAACACCGGACAGATGATACAAGACAAAAACCAGAGTGGGATCGGCCCGCTCTAATACCAAGTTGAATATAGTGAAAACTCCCTTGTGTTCAATATACACATAGGGTCCTCTATTTGTAATAAAACAAATATGGGTTAAGTCTAAAATACAAATAAGAAATAATAACAAATCAACTAATAAAAATAAAAGATAAAGATAATATATCTAACACTTTCAAGATATCTAATCATATTTTCTTTTAGAAATCATAATACCTTCTTTTGATTGAGTGACTTCGCTGCTTAGGAAGTATTGGAGACACCCAAGATTTAGATCACCATGAAGGAAAACATTTTTAATATTTAGTTAATGAATAGGCTAATGTTGAAGAGATGCCATAAAGGTTCTAATGTTAGTATCACCTCTTCCAACAATATTAAGAGATTTTCCATTTGCCAAGTAAACTTTTCCAAACTTTCTAGAAACAATTAGATAATAGTTCTAAGAAAGGTGTAGTATGAAATGACGCACCTGAATCCATGATCCATGAGTTAATAAAACTATCTAAACTACATAACAATGCATCTACAATGTCATCTGTTGCTAGATTTGTTCATTGATCATCGTTTTGTTTCTTTTTGTTGTTCTTCTACTTTGAAGCCCAACATTGATTTATAAAGTGATCTTTTTTCTGACAATTCCAATAAGTGATATCATTTTGTACCTTTGTTTATGATATCCCTCTACACTTTGATCTGTTTCGGCCTTGATTACAACTTTTCTGGCTATTTCTTCCTCTATATTCAGCATTCAATGCTAAACCAGAATTAGAACCGGAAGATTTCACTAAACTTTTCTTATGAACATTTTTGCTTAAGATTAAGTCACTAAAGTAACAGCTGCACTGTTAGGTTCCTGGGTTGGAAACCTAATTATCACACTCACTCGATGCAGATAAAAGAGATGAAAGAAGGGGTTCTCTTATTCACAGTAATAGAATTGTCACTCTACAAAGAATAATGGGAGTATAACCTCCCTGGCTGAGGGCATAACCCCTCTCTACAAGCTAACGCCTGACTTTACACAAAGTATATTCAATCCCCCCAACAGAGTTATTAGAGCTCTATTTATAACAGCTCTGACCTGTTTCCCCTTTTACAACCGACACCCCCCCACCCCTAACTCCTAAACCCATCTAATCTATCATCCTATATCCTAACAACTGATGTCAACTGTGCAATAATTGTATTAAATTTACTAATATGATGAGTAACCGAGTTACCTTAACCCATTTTGGGTCCATCCAGGATGGCCCCATGAGTGTGCACCGTTGGGTGTGTTAACTGTTAATCCGTTTTTTCAATTTATCTTGTTTGTGAATGTACCTATAGTATTAAGCTACTATTTGATCTGAAATAATGGTATTTTTGTTCCTGCTAATATGTTTCTTATGATTTAGGATAAATTTTTAAAGAAGAAGTTTGAGTTGTCTTCTATGAGTTCAAAAGTTATATCGGGGGAGGAGGTTGCTGATAGTCAACCAACTAAAGATCAAATGCCATCTGATTTCGATGTTTGGGTAGATTCAGTTGGAAAGAAAAAGGGGAGGATCTTTGGCCTTGGAACCGTAGGCAACGCATTATTTACATCCTCAAGTCAACCATTGAAGCTTTCTGCCAATTCAGAGGAGGTTGATATTTTAAGAAATCAAATCCAAGAATTAAATGATTCACTGCGAAGACAAGAGCAAGAGAAACTAAATATGAGACAGGAGTTGACTCAGACCAAAAAACAAGGATCCACAGGCAAAACATTATTAACATCTCCTAGTCAACCGATGAAGCTTTCTGCAAACTCAGAGGAGATTGATGAACTAAGAAATCAGATTAAGGCATTAAAGGAGTCTTTACAAATACAACAAGAAAAACTAGAAATGAAGCAGGAGTTAATTCAGACCAAAAAACAAGTATTTGCTTTAATGCAGCACTTAGGATTTTTTGTTTCTTCAACAGTTCCATCGTCATCACCTCAACACAGCAGTATAAATGAGGACAATGGTAGTGACACTGTTAGTGATCATATCCAGTAGAGTTATATTTGATATCTTGCTACATTCTCTTAAGGTGTGTTGCCTTATCATACTTTATTTATTGGTATAATTTATTTATTTATTTTGAAAGAAACGTTGCCTTATCCAGTTTGGTTGTCATTTCAGTTTTTCTTTTATCAATGCAGGTCATGGTCTACTCAGAGCCATAGTGTACTTCAGCTTCTTGCTAGATCATGTAGAAAACCTTTACATTTTCTTTGTTCATTGACGTATGTAAACAGCACTTTGTCAGACTCTCATTAGATTCATTCTTTGGTATGACAGTAGACCTTGGGCTTAGTATATTTTTCAATACTGGCTCAATGATGGAGAGAGGATCTCAAGTAGCATTTTTTGTCGCCGAAATTGGCTATTCGAATTGGATCATTTCTTTGTGCAGAGTGCTCCTGCTGTTGTAACCAAATTCACATCGCTAATTCAACATTTTTCTCTTTTCTCTCATTTGTTGTTTTCTCTTCAACACATTAATGTCAATTTGACCGTGGCCTTTCCAAGCCGCTGTGTTTCTTCTTACTCCCCTCCCAATATTTTGGGTTTTCCTCTTCTTCCTATGTTTGTGTTTTGTATCTTGACAAGATGCTCAATGCAAATAAGCTTTGTATATTTTCACAAAAAAGTTCAAGATATGCAATGAAAGATTTTTGTCTGTCTTCGTTTATTTAGGTGATTTGGGAGGGATAGATTGATTGAGAAAAAGGATATTGGGTATTTTAATTGTTTAGAAGAGATTTATGAAGGATTTCAAATGAAAATCTATGGTCTACGATATTCCATTTCATTCTACATTAAATTTCAGGTGGAAAACAAAACATTTGTGTGACATTTTTCATTCATTTTCCTCTATTTTCTTTCATATCAGATAAGAATGAAAATAAATCATCCCGACATTACAAAATTTCAGAAAAAATGTCAATTCAATTAAACTCACTTCTATTTTCGTTTCTTTATTTCTTCTCAATTTCATTATATAGAAAATATGAAGGTACTTTTGGTGTAAAAAAGGGTGGGGGAGTACAAAGATCAAACAAGAATGTATGAGTATTACGGTCTTTATTATTACTTAGGATGAATACTCAAGTTGGTCTTCTAAGCGTTATATTTTTGGTCCCTTCAAATTTAAAAGTTCTTCGCCTTAGTTTTTTCCTGCAAGCTCCACAAACCTAGAAAAAGTTTAAATTTTCCAGGGGTTGGGAAAATTTTGGATTGTACGTTTCAAAAATATATTACGAATTACATAATTCAAAAATATATTTTAGATTGTGAAATTAAAATTTTTTAAAATGTGCTGTACAATATATAGTTGTATAATACTTAAACCTATATCTAGTTGTATAATATAACAGTTTTAATATATTTTGAACTGTACCAACTTAAAAATTTATTTTAGATTATATCATTTAAAATATATTTTCAGATTTAATTGATTTGCTGTCTGAAAACAAAGTAATGGAGGCGTTGAAAGTAATGATGATAAGTTGGTTTGAGTTAGGGTGTAACAATTCATAAAGCACAGGACAATGAAAAAAAGGGTAGATGAGTCAATTGCAGAATTAGTTAGAAAAGGACAGGTGACAATTGGTACAGAAATTGAGAAAATGGGCAAGGGAACACGTAACAGAAAGGCCAGGACACGTTTGAAGGATTTTGTGATGTGAGAGAGAGCATAGGGAAAAAAGAAGAAAGAGAAAGGAGAATGGATTGAATGTCGAACCTCTCTCTGTCGGTTCATTTTTGTATTCATTCTTTTTGTTGAGACCTTTAGTGGGTGAAAACTCTGTACTAGTGCAGAGAGCGTTAAATTTAAATAAATATTCTCATTACACTGTTTCATTCCTTTACTACATAATTTTTATCATTACAACTGGTGCTTTCATTGAGTCATGGCCGAGGATACGTGCATGAAGGAACTCATGGCCGAAGTGAACCATCTCAAAGATCTACCAGAAACTATGAACAAAATGGTGAAGGCTTTGGACGTTCAAGATAAGGAGATGAAGAAGCTTATGGAGCTATTAGGTGCTCGTGAGAAAGACTACGCTACTCGTTTTGAGACACTAGAGTCAAATCTGGACTCATTACTTCGTTTGGGAGGCACACATAATACTGCTTCGTTCGAGCAATTTTTTTTCTATTATCACACTCCAGATGACCAGAGACTCACTATTGTTGCCATACACCTTTATAAAGAGGTAGTTCCTTGGTTTTAAATGCAAATGCGTGATAATGCTTTTCCAACTTGGATTGCTTTTACTAGAGCTCTGGAACTGGAATATGGATCTTCTCCTTATAAATGTATCAGATCTAGTTTATTCAAATTGACTCAGGAAAATTCTGTTCAAAATTACTATGTGAAGTTCACAACCTTGGCTAATAGAGTATAGGGTATTACTGCTAAAGCCATATTGGATTGCTTTGTGGGAGGACTCAAACTTGATATTAGACGTGATGTTCTTGCTCAAAATCCAACCACATTACTGAGATGCGTGTCACTGGCCAAACTCGAAAAATATATACCCAAGCCCAAAACCTACCACAATACCTTTAGTCGTAATACACAAGCCACCAACCCAAATCTCTCTCAATCCCTCAAAATAACCAGTTTACCCCCACTTTTACCTAGTCCCACCAATACCACACCCATAAAAAAGATGACCTCTGCAGAAATGCAACTTCGAAGATAAAAAGGACTATGTTTTACTTGTGATGACAAGTTCACTCCTTCACATAGATGTCCAAATAGGCAATACCTGCTGTTGCAACTTGAAGAAGAGGAAGTACTACCTGCACAAGAATATGCTCCAAGTGAGCTAAACTTGGAATCTCCAGTTTTGTTGGAACCTCACTTGTCTTATAATGCTTTGAAAGGTGCCTCCGGTTTGGGGACTATGCGGTTTAATAGTTTGATCAATGGAGTAGAAGTCCAGGTGCTCCTTGACAGTGGTAGCTCCAATAATTTTTGCAACCTCGAATTGTTCATTACTTAAAGTTTCCTGTCGAGCCAATTCTGGAAATTAAAGTTTTGGTGGGGAATGGTCATGCTCTTCATGCTGAAGGCCTTGTCAATAATCTAGAGGTGAAGATTCAAGGGAATTCTTTCATTTAACCAGTTTATTTCCTTATAGTTTCGGGTGCTGATTCGGTCCTTGGAGCCTCTTGGCTCTCAACTCTAGGCCCTCACATAGCAGATTATAGCAAGCTGACCATCAAGTTTTTATTAAACAACCAATTCATTACTTTATATGGGGACTATACTCAATTACCATCACAAGCTCACTGCCACCACCTTAAAACATTCCACCAAACTCAAGCCATTGCTGAATTATATTCCCTCCATTTTTCTTTCACCACACTTTCCACATACCAACCTCTAGACTTGCCAACAAATATTGCCCCTGATCTGGCCATCCTGTTGCACACGTACAAACAAGTCTTTTCCATCCCCTCTGGTTTACCTCCATCCCGACTTCACAACCACTCAATTCCCTTAATTAAGGGTGCTCAACCGGTGAAAGTTAAGCCTTATAGATATCCCCATAGTCAAAAGGAACAGATTGAAAAAATGGTGAAAGATATGTTGGATGATGGTATAATTTCTCCTAGCAATAGCCCTTTCTCTTCTCCCATCATATTGGTTAATGGCACTTGGAGGTTTTGTACTGATTATAGGGCTCTAAATGCCATTAGGGCTCTAAATGCCATTACCATCAAGGATAGTTTCCCTATTCCCACGGTGGATGAGTTAATTGATGAATTATATGGTGCTAGATTCTTCTCCAAAATCGATCTCAGATCTGGTTATCACCAGATTTTGGTAAAGGAAGAAGACATATGTAAAATTGCTTTTAGAACACACCAGGGACATTATGAACGGCTGGTAATGCCTTTTGGGCTCACTAATGCCCTGACAACTTTTCAAAGTTTGATGAATGATGTGTGCAAAGGACTTTTGAGGAAGAGTGTCCTTGTCTTCTTTGATGATATACTTGTCTACAGCTCTAGTTGGACAATGCATCTACAACACTTAGAAGAAGTTTTAAAATTGTTACAGCAGCATAAACTGTTTGCAAAGTTATCCAAATGTTCATTTGGGTTAAATCAAATTGACTATTTGGGACATACATTATGTGGAGGAGTTGCTATGGATAAAGAGAAGATTCAGGCTGTGATTGATTGGCCAATTCCAACGAACCTCAAACAACTTAGAGGATTGTTGGGCCTCACTGGCTATTACAGGAGAACCTCTTTGACTAATCTTCTCAAGAAAGACAGTTTTGGGTGGGATGATACTACTAATACGGCTTTTCAAGAACTGAAGAAGAGAATCACTGCAACTCCAGTGTTGGCTCTTCCGAATTTTTCTAAACCCTTCATTTTAGAAACTGATGCCTCTGGCCATGGTATTGGTGCTGTTCTAAGTCAAGACTGCCATCCCATTGCCTCTTTTTCTAAGAAGTTATCCCCCAAGGATGCATAAGCAATTGACTTATACCAGGGAATTTTATGCTATTTCGGAGGCTATTTCAAAATTTCGACACTATTTATTGGGCCACAAGTTTATCATAAGAACAGACCAGAAGAGTCTTAGATCTTTGAATGATCAATCGTTGCAAACTCCAGAACAACAAACCTGGTTGCCAAAACTATTGGGTTATGACTTCACTATTGAGTATAAGCCAAGCAAAGAGAACATTCCAGCAGATTCTCTTTCTAGATCCTTCATGGCTTTGTGTCAAATTCACAGTACATTCATTGAGAATTTACGAAAGGCCCAACTGGAAGATCCTCAAATTGCAGCTATAGTACAAAAATGCATCAGTAACTCACTTCCAGGTCCACATTATACGCTGTAGGACAAACTGCTACTTTGGAAAGATAAACTTGTGGTCCCTCTTAAATTGGACTTGATATCTCAAATTTTGCAGGAGTATCATAGCTCAATAACGGGTGGTCACGCTGGTTACACTCGCACGTTAGCGAGAATTGCTTCCCAATTTCATTAGTCTGGTATGCATGATGATATTTAGAAGTTTGTTAAACAACGCTTAGTGTGCCAACAAGCTAAGACGGCTAATACTATTCCTGTGGGATTACTTCAACCACTACCTGTTCCTAATTTAATCTGGGAAGATTTGGCAATGGATTTCATTAGAGGACTTCCTCCTTCTCATGGTTATACTGTAATTTTGGTAGTCATTGACAGACTCTCAAAATATGCTCATTTTGCTACATTTAAAAGTGATTTTAAGAGCAAACAAGTAGCTGAGATCTTCATACACGTGGTGGTTAAACTCCATGGAATTCCCAAATCAATAGTTTCTGATCAGGATAGGGTTTTCATAAGTTAGTTTTAGTAGCACTTATTCATGTTGAGTGGCACAACTTTGAAAATGTCAACAACTTACCACCCCAGAAGGATGACCAATCTGAAGCTCTTAACAAGTGCCTTGAAATGTATTTGAGATGTTTTTGTTTAGACAAACCAAAACACTGGTCTAAGCTCATTCTATGGGCTGAATATTGGTACAATACAGCCTCTCATACCAGTAATGGAATGACACCTTTCAAGGTTGTTTATGGTAGAGACTCACCCAAGTTGCTCAAATATGTTCCCAATAACCAGGATCCCCCACAGTTCAGGAATAATTGCTCATTCGTGATGAAGTGCTAAGTAAATTGAAAACAAATTTACTTGAGCTCAGCAAATTCAAAAGAAGTATGCTGATCAAAAGAGGAAACAACTTGAATTGCAAGTAGGGGACAAGGTTTTGGTGAAGCTACAACTGTATCGGCAGCATTCCTTGGCCTTGCGAAAAAATCAGAAACTCGGCCTGAGATACTTCGGCCCTTTTACAATTCTGCAGAGGATTGAAAACGTGGTTTACAAGCTTCAATTGCCAGAAAACACGACAATCATGATACAACATAGTTCCTCTACCCATACCAGCAGTTGATTCGGAAATCGTAATACAACATGCTTCCATACTAGAGACACGCGTCATTATTAGAGGCACCCATCAAGTTCAACAACACTTAGTCCTATGGGAAGGTATGGATAGATCCCAAGTCACATGGGAAGATCATCACACTTTGACAACAACTTTTCCTGATTTTAACCTTGAGGACAAGGTTATTTTCAATGGAGGAGGAATTGTAACAATTGATAAAGTAGAGGACAATGAAAAGAGGGTAGATGAATCAATTGCAGAATTAGTTAGAATAGGACATGTGGCAATTGGTACAAAAATATAGAAAATGGGCAAGGGGACACGTAACAGAAAGGCCAGCACACGTTTGAAGGATTTTGTGATGTGAGAGGGAGTGGGAAAAAAGAAGCAAGAGAACGGAGAATGGATTGAATGTCGAACCTCTCTTTCTGTCGGTAATAAAAGGTGATAATAAATAATTTAGCGTTTTTTTTAAATTTCAGAGACTAATATCATAAGATTTTACATTATCACAATATTTTGGAGTTGAGAAAAAAAATCATCTTTTATTTCTTTAAATGCACACCGGCGTGATATTCAAATTAAATATTTTTTATACGATTACACGTATTTTAAAAGATTTATCAACTACTCTGTTAATTTTTGTACAAATACGTGTAAGTAAATATGCATACCAATATTTAAAATATAGATAAATAAGTACGGATATTAACATTGCCATATAAAATTATTAAAATAAAGAACCTGAGATTAATAGAAGAGAAAAGCATGATGTTTTTTCCTCAATCAACTGAATCAACTGAAAAGATGTTTCTTTCTTAAGCCTCACACCGGTTAAGGTGGTTATTGTAAAAGACAAAATAACAAGGGTAAGCTAGTGATAAAATAGTTTAGGCTTAATACCTCTTTTTGTCCCTCTTTATAAGGGAAATGTTCAATTTCGTTCTACCTTTTTCAAAAAGTTCAATGTGGTCTCACGTTGTGAAAAAAGTGTCCAATTTAATCCTTTTTGGTCACGGCGTTAAATATTTAACGATCCTGCTGACAGCGTGGACTGATGTGTGCAACGTGGCTTTTTACGTTTGTAACGTGGCAGTGACAGTGTTTTTAACTGAGAACGTGGCAGTGGGCAGTGATTAAAATTGTGAGTGTTAGGGTTTGGTTTGGGTAATTCGAAATCGTGATTTGGGGATTGAGAATGGGTTCCCAAGGGTGTTCTTCGTTTTCGAAAAGCTTGGCCAAAGGATCTTCTCGTTCGTCCCATGGTGGTGCTTGTAGGGGAGGTGGGTTAATCCCTACTTGTTACTGTGGTGATATTGCAGTAATGAAAGTGGCCAGAACTACGAAGAATGCTGGGAGAAATTTTTGGGGTTGTCCTCATTACAAGGTTTGAAGTATACCCTTCTCAGTTAATGTTTTGTTTAGTTGATTTGATGCATTTGTTCATACATTCCCTAACATGGTGAATAACAGGGTGGATCTTCAATTGGGAGCTGCTGTAACTTTTTCAAGTGGTGTTGTGAAGACAACGTGGATGAAAAAGATTGCACAATTATGAAGAGAATAAGTGAGCTGGAAAATGCAGTGAAGGATTTGCAGAAAATCCAGAAAATTATGAAGTTTTTAGTTGTAGCTTTGTGTGTGTGTATTGTGGTTGAACTTGTAATTTTGAAGTTGTGGTTAGGTTGATTTAGTTAGGTTGTGTTTGTTATAAGTTGGCTTAATACCTGTTATGTATTTGGATGCTTGAAAAAAGTACGTTGACAATGCGAAGGTGTTTTGGTTGGTGTAACATCAATTATGCAATGCAATGTAGAAAATGTTCGAATCAGTCCCCCATTTGGTTTAAAAATGTTGAAACAGGTCAACCCAATAATGCATATGACTGAGGACTAATGGCACATATTACAAATCTAAATACAAGCTTTGACCAAAACATGATGAAAGCACTTTGATTCATTAAATAAAGGCAGTACAGGTTTGTCACCAAAGTACATGATATTGAATACATGTAACCTCCAATTCATCTAAAAAGACAATACATGTCTGTTACGAAAATAAAGACAGTACAGTACATAATAAACCAATTCATCTATCTATCTATTTTTTCTTCTGACTCTGAATTTTGGTGGACGGGATGATTGGGAAGTTGGAGGTGGCTGGGTTGGTTGTGTTGTTTCTGGCGACTGGGTTGTTTGTGTTGACTGGGTTGGTTCTGGTGGTTGGGTTGCTTCTGGTGGGTGGTTTGCTTCTGTTGGTTGGGGCCGTAAAGGGCAGTTATTCCTGTTGTGCTTTGTCTGACGGCAAATGGTACACTTTTTCCTATGCCCTCCAACACGCATTTGAGTGTCGTCCTTAGTTAACTCCCATGCCTCCAACTTGCGTTTTTTCTTTGGCCTCCCAGGCAACTTCCTTATCAGTGGTGGTAGTACATCATTGAAATTTGTGGTTTGCCATAGTTGGGGACCATTGAGTGGAAAAATTATGGACACATACACCTCTTCATATGTGGATCTTCTGAAGCAAGTGGGTATAAAATTTTCTGGATTAACATTACAGTAATTCATTGCTGCAATTGCATGACAACATGGGATGCCACTGATCATCCACTTTCTGCAGCTACACTCTTTGGTGTCCAGATCCACTGTGAACTTGTTCCCAACAGATGAAGTGTGGCTAACCTCAAAAATCTTTCGTCCAGCCCAGCTGAAAGAAATAAAGCACATCAATGAACGTAATTAACAAAATGTAAATAAATTGTGGTGATAAGATTACCTTGGCAGCCAAAATCTAGACAAATTACATTCTTTCTGAAGTCTCTTCTTTATCTTTGGGCATATTGTGAAGTCCATAGATGCCACCTTGCTTCTGTTAGTGGCCCACCTTTTCATGAGATACACTCTGATATCCTCCATCATTGTGATAATTGGTTTTCCTCTTGCATGAATGAGGACACTGTTGAAAGCTTCAGTGATGTTGTTATCAAGGGTATCACACATTGGTTGAGCTGTGAAGCGAGACCTTGACCAAAACCTGTTGAAAAAAAAATTCTCAAATGGGTTACAATGCATCTGTGACAGTAATGTGTATATAATGGCTAATGGGTTACAATGCATCTGTGACAGTAATGTGTATATAATGGCTAATGGGTTACCTTGGGGGAATGACTATGAGGTATTTATATGCTTCAACATTGACTTCTTTAATTTTCAGCATTTCTCTCTCCCAAGCCTGGGGATATGTGGTGGTTGCAGCACTCCACATCAGATTTTTTAATACCTGCCCACCAAACCTTTTCCTAAAGTTTGCATAGAGGTGCCTTAAACAGTATCTTTGTTCTGCCCAAGGCAAAAGGTCTTGGATAGCTAAGACTAACCCCTGCACAATTAAATTTAGTAATAAAACCATATCCTATACAAAATCATTAACTAAAAATGAAAATAAGCTGCACATTATACCTTCTGCTGGTCTGACATCCATGTGCACCCTCCACATACTTGACTGCCCCCGAGGTCTTCAATTAACAATTGCAAAAACCATGTCCATGTGTCTTTGTTCTCCACTTCTACTACTGCATAGGCAAGGGGTAACATTTGGTCGTTTGGGTCCCTACCAACAGCAGTCAGCAGCTCCCCCTTGTAAACACCTTTCAAAAAACATCCGTCTAAACATATAATGGGCCTACAACTTATGAAACTATCTTTACAAGCTTTGAGACAAACATACATTCTTTGAAAGATTGGGTCACCATTATGAGAGTCAACTTTAATTTGCACTGTTGACCCTGGATTACACCTCAACAGCTCATGTCCATAGTCGTACACCCTTTTATATTGTTCTATGAAATCTCCTTCAACCTGTCTTGTGGCAATTAACTTTGCCCTTCTTGCCTTGGATATTGAAACATTTGTATTCCATTTTCTTAATGCTTTAGTACGAATATCATTCACCTTTAAACTAGGATTCTCAACTAAAGATCTATCTATTTCCTGACTTAACCACTTAGCATTCATCAGTTTAATATTAAGTTGTCTACTACAACTATGAGTATCAATTATCTTCCTCAATTGCCAAATTTTTCGTGACGGCAAATAACCACAATAAGCTAGCCATGGGCACTTACCTTGGCCACCCATGCATGTCACCCTCACCCTACGGTTATCATTTTTGATAAATTTTAGATCCCTCCCAGCATGAACAACATACCTTCTAATAGCATCCTTAAACTCTTCCCTGTCAGTAAAAATAGTGCCCACTTCCTACTTGTAATCTGCCATGGACTTTTGCTTTGCATATTTTGAGAAAGGACCTACATCTATTGTATCATCATTGTCATCCTCCTCACTTGCACTATTTTCAGGAGTTAAAAGCTTATCAGACTCCCAATCATCATCTGACAAACCCCTACATTGTTGGGTTTCTTTTTCACTGTCTTCATCATCCACGTATTCATCACCACTCAGATCATCCATTCCTGCTGCATCATCACTGTTCACTTCCACTTCTTCTTCACTTTCGACCTCAATTTCAGCCTCATTATCCACTTCTAATGCTTCTTCACTTACATCCTCAACTTCATCCTCATTCTCAACCTCCACTGCAACCTCATCATCTTCTGCATCCTCATGCTGAACATCCTCATTATACACTGAATCCTCCATCTCAACCTCCAATGCATCGTCATGCTCAACATCTAGTAAATCCTCACTGTGAACCTCCAATCCTTCACTTACATTCTCAACATCCCGTGCATCCTCATTCTCAACATCCACTGCATACTCATTCTCAACCTCCACTGCACCCTCCACTATGTCTTTCATTCCTTCTTCACCACCCTCAACATGTGCGTCTCCTCCTACGCCACTATCCTCACCACTCTCTGCATGACCTTCACATAGAAAAAGAATCTCATTCTCATCATTTTCTAAGATAGTTGCTTCGTTCACCCCATGCACAACATACAGGTTCACTTCCCCCAAATACTTAGCCACATTCATCATGTTCATAGCTCCTTTATCATCATCAACCTTATGTAGAACATGTTGGACACTGTAATATAATTCTTCTACTTCCATGTATCCCAATGGTTAAGTGAACCTAATACTCCAAAATAACACCATTTATCGGGGTCTACGTCCCAATTAACTATCTCTCCGCCTATATAATTAAAGGGGACTTCTTTAATCAAGGTCCCACCATGGTGGACCTGTAACACCCAAATATTTTAAAGGGTATTACTGATAGTAGAGACTAAATTAATTTGATATCTCATATAAACAATCAAACTTTATTTCAATTACTCCAAAGTACAATACCAAACTTACAAACTTTAAACAATATAGTCTTCACCATTGAAATTTCAACTTATAAGTTTTACACAACATAATCTTCCCAATACAAATTTATTCTTTTTACAAAAATCCCTGAAAGTTTTTCCCCGCATCTCTCTCATCTCTAAGCTTTTTCAACCGCATCTGCAACATTATCTAATCCATATAACATGAGTTATATGATCATAGTACAAACAAATAAGGGTAAGCCAACCATATCATAAAATCATTAAACTTGTAATAAAAATATTATAATCATGTATTTCTGCAATTGATAAAATATCATTATTCCGATGTCATTAATTCATCATTATCAAAATCATCTTTCTCATTTCCATAAATCTTACAAGTGTACCATGCTTACTCATGAAGCCTTATGGTCAGACCGCTCTCTGCCTGCTTCCTTAAGCCTCACTTATATATTATGTCTTACTTTCTGAAGCCTTATGGTCAGACCCCTCTCTGCCTGCTTCTATAAAACTTGCGAATCATATGTTTATGTCAAAGCCTTATGGTCAGACCACTTTCTGCCTGCTTTCATAAACCTTAGGTGTCACTTTGCTCATACCAAACTCTCATGGTATAACTCGAACATACTACTCCCGGTAGTAAACATCATTTCATAAGTAATGATTTCTCATATCCACTCCAACATTTCATAAAAACCAACAATTCATACCCTCTTATCCACCTAACTCAATCATGTTCATTCTTTAATCATGAATTCATAATAACCCGTTTTGGTATCAATAAATTAAACATATTGCCAGATATCATGCTTCATATTATAAACTCATTTTGCCCATAACGAGTATAACTCAACATATTTTCACCAAACAAAGATCATGGATCAACCAAAATACATCAACATATCTTAGGAACTACATATTAAAGTCTGGGCTCAATGTAATGATAAATAAAATATATATGAAATTTTTACCATGATAATATTATGCATCTACAATCAACTTGTTTTATTTTATTTTCATCCTAGTAGAGATTTTTTTTTTTACCCCAATTGGTCACCGGAGAGGACCCAGATGTCTGAACGCATCAAACTCACCTTCGACGCCAGCACATATGACTAGTCACAACTGACTGGACCAGGCCAGGGCTGCTCTATGATCAGGGATGTGCCAACTCAGGTTTTTAAGGTTCCTCTATCCTACCAACAAAGAAAGGCCCTCAATAATTAACAATTGATTTATTTAAATTATCTACCATGTTCTCTTATGCTCTAAATTTGAAATGCCAAATTTTAATGTGTTCACTTCCTCTCATAGCAACCTCAAACAATATATGTACATCTATTTAATACCCATATATAAGCTATTTCAGAACCCTTACTTCAGACCTTCCAACAAGATCAATTTCAGCCAACAAACTCATTCAAAACAGATTAAATTCATCACATCACAACATGTACAATTTCACAGTTTCAGTTATCATACCCAATATAATAAAAGTCATAAAATAGTTTCACAAGAGCACACCAGTTCAACATTCATATGCAAATATTTTATAAAATAAATTCATACAAAAATAATTAGCTCCCATTACCATCAAAATAATATTAATATAAAAATTTAGGGGAATCAAGAAGTTGAATCTGGCAGAGCCGGTTAGACAACTTCTCATCCTTCCAGAAAGATGCAATAAAAAAATAGATAAAACAATAAAATTTTTGGGGAAACAAGAAGTTGAATCTGGCAGAGCCGGTTAGACAACTTCTAATCCATCCAAAAATACAATATAATTAAATAACAAGAACAATAACATGTCTGGGGAAACAAGAAGTTGAATCTGGCAGAGCCGGTTAGACAACTTCTAATCCTTCCAAAAATGCAATAAAATAAATAAGTAAAGCAATAAATAGTTTGGGGAAACAAGAAGTTGAATCTAGCAGAGCCGGTTAGACAACTTCTAATCCTTCCAAAATACAATAAAAATAAAGAAGGAAAGCAATAAAATGTTTGGAGAAACAAGAAATTGAATCTGGCAGAGCCGGTTAGACAATTTCTAATCCTTCCAAAATAAAAAAATAAACAACTAATAACATACAAATGGCATAACATAATCAACATCACATTTTACAACTATCACACTTGGATATCATCACAGAAGCATACTCTTATTTACATTTCAAGATCATACAAAAACCAAACACTCCATATTCAAGATTTAAGATCAGACAAAAGCATAATATAACATATTCCAGACTCAAGATAATACAAAAGGAAATACTCAAAGTTAGCTCCCCTTACCTCTATTCCAGACTTAGTTTCCTCTTCTCAAACCGTTCTCCGGAAACTTCCAGAATTTCCCCTCTTCAACTAGAATTTCCTCCAACTCTCTTCTCTCACAATTTCTCTAGAATTTTGGTGCAAATCTTCAGCCTCCCCCCCTTGGCTATTTATAGCCAAAAAGTTTTACTATTCATTTTTACTATTCATTTTTACTATTCACTTTTACTATTCATTTTTACTATTCAAAAATTATTTTTTTATTCACCATTCTTATCTCTGAATGATTAATTCTACGTGGAGTGTTCTCTTCCACAATTTATTTTAATATATTTTTTTTTAACTATTCACTATTCACTATTCACTATTTACTATTCACTATTCACTTTTCTTAAAAAAAATCCTAAATAAGTTATCAAAAATTTGAAGCTCTCCCTATAGAATTACTATAATTTTATATCCAAAAATTTACATTTTTCTATCCATTAAAATTATTACTAATAAAATGCTAAAATTTACTATTATAAATATTTTTTTTTCATGGGTCTTACAGGACCACTACCCGAAACATGTCATCAGACATCCCTACCCGAACCCTGCAAATGCAAACGGGGGACCACTAATTTCAGTTAAAGTAAGACCTATGGGACCACTATCATGCATCAAAAGAAGACAACTTTTCACAGAAAACAATTTCACCCATAGTTAAACCCCCTCAAACGCGACAACAATGAAAACATTTTCGAAAAACCTCTAACCTGATTTGATTTGCGGAATTGGATTTCCTCTGCAGATTTCACCTTCAAGATCACCTAATTTGGATTTGCAGGTCCTCCAAAATGCTTATCCCCAAATCACGATTTCGAATTACCCAAACCAAACCCTAACACTCACAATTTTAATCACTGCCCACTGCCACGTTCTCAGTTAAAAACACTGTCACTGCCACGTTACAAACGTAAAAAGCCACGTTGCACACATCAGTCCACGCTGTCAGCAGGATCGTTAAATATTTAACGCCGTGACAAAAAAGGATTAAATTGGACACTTTTTTCACAACGTGGGACCACATTGAACTTTTTGAAAAAGGTAGGACGAAATTAAACATTTCCCTTATAAAGAGGGACAAAAAGAGGTATTAAGCCAATAGTTTAACATGAAAAAAGAAAATTCAACATACAATTTCAATTACACAATTAATAGAACATCTCTCACCATTTAAACATATCCAAAACATCTTTTCCATTCATACCACTGACTCGGACTTGGCCAAATCCATTAATATATAGTATAAATATCGAGCCATAGAAGGTTCTGCACTTGTGTAGTGGAACAATTGACCCACTCAATGCTGCCACACAAGGTTAGTCCTTAAAACGCTCTTTATCACCATGAAGAAAGGCCCTCAGACTAGAAGCTCTTGCTCCTCTCACGACATGACTCGTCATTCTCTAATTGAGCATGGATGATCATTAGAGTGTCAGGATAACCCCATATCGGCTTCTTACAATTTTTACAATTTATATTATTTATACACATGAATCCCCTAATAAGATATTCCTCCTTGGATTTCTCTTTTCCAACCTTGAAAACCATTTGAAATCATACATATGCCCATACAGTTTCACATTCAAATAATACACCAATACATGAGAATACTAATCATACATTAAAGAAATAGAAACATCCATACACGTCATCAGAAATCACACAATAACACAATTTCATGGCATCTTGATACTCATATTTAGGTAAGGAAAATAGCTTTGAAACCCCATCAACAGCTCCAAAAGGGTCCAAAATGACCTAAAGAAAGTCAAAAACCGATAATCGGAACTCTAAAAACTCCCCAAAACTGTTACAGTGCAATCCAGTAGCACTCGAGTGCCTAGGGGCTGGCGCTCAGCGCCCTAGCCATTGGAAAATGGGCGCTCAGCGCCCTATTTGTGTGTCAGCGTTATCAATAGGTACCAAACTCATTTTTCTCATTTTTCTCACTTTGAACACTTTAACCCCAACTTTTAAAGGCCTCTAGAACCCTCCAAACCCTAAGAAAACTCTGAAAAAACTGTTATAACTCAAATTTGCAGCTCCAAACCAAATTAAGCTATCTAAGCTACCCAATCTCGTTTCTACCTATCTTTTACCACTTATGTCACTGGTTTTACTGCACCAACAAGTTCCAATTGACTCAACAATAGACCCTAAACCAACTCCTACTCCATAGAACTACTCCTTTAAAGATTCAATACTCAAAAATCCCTTAATAAACTCAAAATCACTCCAACAAGCCCTCTCCAACTCTTTTATGCATTACAAAGCAGATTTTTCTAGTTTAACCACTCTCACAAGTCCTAATGGACTTCAAAACAATCCCTAAACTTCTCTTTTACCTAACCAACTGCTTACTCAAAAACTCACTTACAAAATCCCTAATTTTCAATCAAAATCAAGTAGGATTTGAACTCATTTTATCTCCCTTCCTTAACCTTCTTTATATCACCATCTAATGATACTAACAAATCACAAAACACTCCAAGAGAAATATCAGACAACAAATTTTACATTGTTCTCATTATTCCAACATTGACATACCTACAACATCAATTCAAGCTACAATATGAACTATAATTTCATATATTCACAACCATCATTATTAATACAATTTTATCTCAACAATACATTAAATTCCTCATGCAATAACTCACAATAACAATCATACAATGAAAATTATCAAAACACATCCAAAATTTACAATCTCTCAATATTTTTGCCCAATTTAACACCATCAATTTTTATATAAACACATACACACAAATTAACCGATTTCACCCATCTTACTACATTTATGAAAAGCAAATTAGCTTCCCTTACCTTGCAATAAATTGTCCAACTCAAAGAAACGTTCTGCCGATTGCTTAAAACACAAATAATCTCTAGACGAACCTACAAGTAACCAAATTGAAAATGGACAGAGTCTTTAGAACTCTAGATGAACTAAGAATGACTAGGAGAAGCATGATAACACATGCAACAATACAAGATTCTTCTAAAAACAGATTACGAATGGAAGAGAAAAAAGAGTCGAAACTTACTTGCTCTATTCTTAAAATTGATTGGTTATATTTGTATACAAATGACTTAAGACCAAGAACACTTAGAGAGAAGGTAGATAACTCTAGAAAAGTGGTTTCTAGAGAGATGATACGTTTTAAAATAATGAAACTCGTTTATAACAAAACTATTTATAACTAAATTATTTAATATTGAAATAACTGAGTCTCACTATTTTTAAACTATCATCACTTCTAAAATATGCTTTTCGAGAATTTTACAAATATATTTTTAAATATTGTAAAATTTCTTTATATATATATATATATATATATATATATATTTGTGAAAAAAAATTAAAAATCGTTAATGTTTTTCTCATATAAAAACAAAAAAAAAAGATAAAAAAAAATAAATAAAAGGTTCCATTAATTTTTCATTAAATTTTAGGAATTAATTATATTATTTTCAAAATTAAGTTTAAATATACAGATTTTGTTTATGTAAGAATGGTTTTTTCTTCAATTTAGAATAAATACTTTAGAATGATAATGGCTGAAAGTCTTAGTTATATTTATAAATATAAATTAGAAATGTCATTACTTATTCATTTCTAAAGTTTCTTTATGTTTCCAAATTTTATTTTTTAAACTATCTTTTCCTTTTATTTAATTTTAGGAAGATATTCTTCCTTATTTTTCAAACAGATTTCACCATGAAAGTGTCTCCAACATAGTTATCCTCATCTTACTGAAATTTAATGTACATAAAAAAAATCTTAGTTTAAATTACTTCTATATTTTCTCTTGTTGCTTCCATTTATAATTATATTTAGTTTCATTTTTTCAATTAGCAAAGAAATGTTGTTATACTAGTTTTTTTAACATCAACAGGTATCTTAGTTATTTAGGTGTACCTTCTTTTGGTTTTTAGAGGTTTTTGAGAATTTATTCTTTTATATGAGAGTTGTTGTTGCTTGTTAAGTAAGTACTTGCTACACAAGAGAGTTGAACTAAGTAGAGGTGGTAATGCAAGTTGATCCGACCTGTTTAAACCTGTCTTGGAGGTTCACAAAATGCGGGTTAGGTTGGCCCATCATGTTGTTTTTTGGACCGTATAACTCTTTTTTAAGCAATTCCTTAATCTGATAGTGTATATAGGGATGGCAAAATTACCTGCATCCACAGGTATCAACTGGTAAAATTTGTTGCGAATAATTGGTACCTCCGAGTAGCGGGTAATTTAGTACCCATTCATTGATGGGTCAGGGTCAGGTATCACACTACCTATACCTACGGATATCCACTACTTGTTATGGAAATAAAATTACATTTTTATCCTTATTATGTTCTACTAAGTTATTGTTGAGGTTCTTTTTATTTTCGCTTTCTGTTGTCGTTCAAGTACTAGAGAAGTATTTTGGAAAACATTTTTCACTCTCTACTATTAAGGACTTATGAACAGGTAAGCATTTTTTCGTCCAAGTGCCAAAGATTTACTACTATTGGGGTTTGTTCTTTTTTTTTTTATCTTCCGTAAATCATGTTTGAATGGGTGGGTGTGAGTTTTTCAAGGGTAGTGATTGAACCCTGGTACCAATAGCATGATGTGTATCCTAGTGATTGAATCATATTTGAGTAGGTGGGTGTTTGTTTGAGCATGATGTGTATGTGGCTGCTTCCTTGATTCATTTGTATTCAAGGTTTAATGTTGTGGATGTTTCCCACAAGGTGATGATATGTCCGTTTGAGATTTAAGGTCTTGGAACATGATGATGTTGGGGTTTCTTCAGAATGGGGAAGCAACCAGGGGGTCAAGTGTTTTAAGTAGGATGAAGGTTGAAGGGTTGAAGATGCATACAGTTATGGTGGCAAGTGTGCTTCTTGTTTGTGTGTAAGTGAATGATGTTATTTGTGGGATGTTGGTTCATTTGTACGTGATAAAGCATGGGTTGAAAAATGATATTTTTGTTTGCAATGCTTTGATTAATATGTATTCAAAGTTTAGTAGGTTGAGCATTCACATAGGGTTTTTGATAGCATGAGTGTGAGGGATGTGGTGTCTTGGAATTCTATAATAGTTGCAACATAATGATGAACCAGTTATTGCACTTTGTTTATTTAAAAGGACGTAGCTTGAGATAGTGGCATATGACTTGTTGACAACTCTGACTTTTATAAAAGAAAAATTAAATCCGCTGGTATCCAACGGGTACCCACAGGTTAAAAAAAGAATTCACGGGTTTTTTAATTTTTGGTAGCAAGACGGGTAACGGATACGATTTTTTTATGTGGGTCAATTAACGGGTAGGCACTATTTGTATCTGACCCGACTCGTATAGCGTATATATCAAAATTAAGAACTACACAACATATTCCATTTATTAGCACAAATATCCATAAAAAACTTAAATATCACTTAAAAGTTTGAATATTTTTATTGATATACATTTATTCAAAATTATATGAAATTTGAAAGTGTACTCATGCTGTGTGATTGGGAATTGAGATTATGCATCATTAACTTTAACATAAAAAAAACTTATTTCGTGTAGTATAATGCTGGTCTTTGGTTTTATATAAGAGTTTTCTTTTTATTTTAATTGATAGAGACCATATCATATATTTCAACATCATGACTTTATATAATATTATGATTATGAAACACTTTACATAATATTTATGTACTACTAAGATAAATAAAATATATCCAATACATGATGATAAGAGCTCAAGATTATAATTACAGAGAATAATCAACTACATTGCAACAACATCATCAACTCAAACAAATGTTAAATCTAGAAAATGCAAGTTAGTGGGGTCAATCCTCCTCACCCCATCCTAGGCCTATGCAGGTTGCGGGCTATGTAGGTCGGGCTTATACGAGTCAACAAGCTCAAAATCCCAAACTGCTAACCTATAGAACTAAGGCTACAATTATTTTGATAATTATGGTGAACTTGGAATTCTATACAAGTGATAAATGAATCTTAACATCAAGTATGATTTCAAGTGAATGACTTTTTTATATACTAAATTTGAGTGTTGAAGATACATATATCCAATTAATGATAAATTGTATGGTTTTTATTGTAAAATATGGATCAAATATGAGGCTTAAAACTTGTTATAATAGATAGGGATAATTGAATGTTTGTTCATATTGTTGTGTATAATATTGCATGTAGCATCAATTATCGTATGGCGAAGACAAAATGGGTCAAGTCATGATGAAAGCATGGCATTGAGGTTGTTATGTACTTAACTAAAAAAAATTGTATCCTTATTATAGTTATCGTGTTTTTTATAGTAGTAAACACTTTATCTAACAATTGGTATCAGAGTCGATGTCATGAGTTTGATTCCTAATAGGACAATTGTGAATGGGAAGATTTATTGTAGGAGGTATCAATGTCTTGTGATGTAGTGAAATAGGTCATGTCATGTTCAAAGTGTGACGCTTTGGCTGTTATGCTCTTAAATCAAAAGAATTACATCGTAACCATGAGCTATAACTTTTTGTTTAGGGGTAATTGCTCGATCCAACATGTTACTTGTTGGTTTTGGTCATTTTTTGCATATATTTCTTAAGCCTTGAGCTAACATGTATTATAAAGAGCGTATTATCATTGAAGCGATAAAGTTTCTCATGCAATGTGGTAAGTTTTGGAAGTTCGGTGATATAAGTGATGGGAGTAAAGTTAAGATGAGATCTTATATCCATAGGGCTTAAGCCCCAACATCACACAATATCAAGTTTTAAAAGAGTTATTCAATTGTGTGACTTATTGATAAGTGCATCAAGTCGATTGTAGTACAACCAAATGGAGGTTATCGTATCCACAAAAATTTAGCAAGTATATTGGTAGTTAGTTTTTTATCTTTTGTATTAGGAAAATATTGATAGTAGTATATATTATATAGATTAAGTGGAGTAGAGGTTATGATTGGATTTCATCTCATTTTCTTCTACTACTACTATCTTTTCTATTTAATATGCAAATCATTTAATGTCTTAGGAGTACTTAAAGATAGATCTAGACCTATTCCTACAGTCTAAAAACCTAAGGACTTCAGACATAATATGTTTTCTCCATTTCTGGTTGAATGAATCCTTGTCTTAAGTGTTTTTATCTAGCCTACTTTCTAGATCATGTGGAAGCCTTTAGCAATAGTAAGATGATTTAATTGATCCTTCACGTAATATTTAAAATAAGGACATTAGATCTTTATTTATAGATCATTATTTAAACACCATTTTCTTGTGGTTTGTGTAGGGAGGGACAACACTCACACATACACATAGATCTCTACATTGGTAAGATATTGTCCGCTTTGGGCCAAGCTCTCACGGGTTTGCTTTTGGTACCACTCCAAAATGCCTCTTACCAATGCAAGTATTTTATGTGTATATAAACTCATGTCAATCTCTTATTTTATCTAATGTGAGACTTTGTTTGTATCCAATAATTCGGTCATCTTTAGTTCTATCTTTAATTCTATGAGAAATTGGAGTAAATCATCATAAATTCATCAATTTCCTATTTTTATTTTTTTTACTACTTTATTTTGTAATTATAAACTGAAAGGGATTGTTAAATTATTATTAATTAAAACATTAAGTGTCAAATTTATATAATTTTTTTTATTATTTTAGACACTTATGAATAAGCAAATGAGTCTTTTCTCTCAATCACTAATTTAGGCATAAGAGAGAAAATATTAATTCCCTTTCCACTAGGAACATGTTGCTGAAGTGCTGGTTTGTTGTTTAAGCAATATAGAGTGACATTCAAGCTTTTGTACTCGTGATTCAAGCAATGATGAGAGTAAATCAATTCTCTTTCATCCATAGGGATATTACTCAAGGATTAATATAGCCAAATGACATATATATTGTTCAAACAAATACTTTATCACTAGAGCTGTCAAAACGGGTCACCACGGGTTGGTCACTTAATGAGCCAACCCGATCCGGCTCATTTATTAGCGAGGCAGAAAAATTCGAACCCGGCTCGACCCACCACGGGTTGGTGGGTAAACGGGTTGGCTCACTGACTCACTTAATTACAATTTTTTTAAAATAAAAAAAATTACAAATTTTCTATAATTCAAATCTAAACAAATTTCATTCCCAAATTTCACTCCCAACATGAGTGTTTAATTAATTTTGAAAATAAAAAACTTAAATACTTTTTTCAAGCAAAAACAAAATAATAAATATTTTTTATAAAATTAAAATTAAATTTTAATAAAATAAAATTAGGGTAGGTGGGTTGGTGGGTCAACCCGGCCCACCACGGGTTTAAATGAGTCGGGTTGAAATCTGACCCGCATAAAAAAGATACAATTTTTTCAAACCTAATCTGACTCAAACCTATGGTGGAAAGAGTTGGCCCGCAGATTGTGACCCATTTTGACAGGTCCAGTTTCCACCTTATATGTCACTCCCAGTATTTAATTACGTGAATTATGTAAAGGATAGATGCGTGTGGTGGAAACAGAAGATATCATTGTGATAAATAAATGTCTTTTATATATATATATATATATATATATATATATATATATATATATATAATAACTAAAAATATATTGTTGAATTGTTAATATTTAATGTTAGTAAACTTACAAAATTAAATAAAATTTCAAATTATCATAAAGTATTGACTTATATAAGTAAACAAACAAATTAAATAGTGAGATAGATAAGTATATATCTATCATTAATTATATATCTAGTGTTAATCGGATGAATATTAATGTGTTTGATTTATAGTGATTACATATATTGATGTTGATTATGTTAATTATTATATATTGATGTTAATAACTAAATATATGTTAATTATTATATGGTTAATAGAATAGGTATTGATGTTAATTACGTTAGTTACTATTTCTTGATGTAAATTATTATATATTTAATTAATTAGATGTTAATTATTATATATTTTATTGAATAGATTGTAATTATTATATAATTTTATGATAATTTTTTTATCCTAATTTGAATTTAATTAAATAGATGTTAATTATTATATAATTTTATGATGATTTTTGTCAGAACCATTAAATTCCCCATCTTAGTGGGAAACATGTGTCTGCAAAAGGGGAATCAGACTCAGGAAGTGGAAGACAGGTGGCTGTAGGAGAGTGGACAATCGGTTTGTTGAGGGAATATATAATCTAAAATTTTAAAAGGTGGTTCCACTTTCTGCATGCAATCTTCTCCTCCAAACCTTCTGAACTAGTTTCTCCTCCTTCTCTCTAACTTCTCTATAAAATTATCATCTTTTCCTCCACTAATTCTCACGTTTTCTTCCATCTGATCATCCATCAGAGGGTATGTAAGGTTGTTGGTGGCAAGGATCCTTCTTTCAACCGATCGTTTAGTAGTTTGAACTGGTAGGTTCTTTTACTTCTAAGAAAATCTAGTTTTTTTGGGTACATGCAAGGTTAGTTTCTAGTTGCATGTAGTTGTCTTCTTCTTTTTCTTCAAATCTGATCATATTTCCGGTCCTTGGGTTGGTTCGTTTCTTTAAATAGTGAATCTGGGCATTTGAGTGTTGGTCGTGGTGCAAAGTTCGTATTGTGAGCGATCGGTCTGTTAAGAAGTAAGGGAAGCTATTAAATTTAATTATGCATGTGATGATTTTGTGCATATATGGAATGAGTTGATTGATGAATTGCATATGAGTGTTTGAAATGCATGTTTCTGGGTTTTTGGTGGTTCTGTATAAGTCTATAAGGATTCTGCAAAAAATTATGTAAAATAGTTGGGTGTTCGGTCTCAACCGTTCGGTTATGGTCAGGGAATAAGTTATCAATAGAGTTAGCAGTCTAGCTTTACCAGGGTATAATAGTTCGGTTTATAGGGAGTGATAAATATATTAAGTATTAATGGTTATATATATTTATAATCAATCTTATTGGATTAGGTATTTTAGTTTGTGATAGCTCATATATTATTATTAGTAGACTTCGTAATGGGACTAGGCTTAAAATACGTTCGTTTATGATCGGATACCAGTTTAGGTGTATTTCAGCTAAAAGGTATTAACGTTCGGTTTTCTTAAAAGTATTAGGTTTGATGAATAGTTTGTAAGAGTAATTATAAGTGTTTAGTATAAGCTTTAAGCGTTCGGTTTTATCAGATAGTGAAATAGCGTTCGCTCTTGTTTTGAGAATAGTAGAATATCGTTCATTATTAAATTTGAGGATAGTGAAATAGTGTTCGTTCTTGTTTTGAGAATAGTAGAATATCGTTCGTTATTACTTTGATGATAGTGAAATAGCGTTCGTTCTTATTTTGAGAATAGTAGAATATCGTTAGTTATTACTTTGAGGATAGTGAAATACCGTTCGTTCTAGTATTGAGGATAGTTAAATATGGTTCGGTCTTATATTAAGTATTTGGTTTAATTCGAGTGTTCTATTCTTAAGTTGTGTTTGCCTCATGTTAAAGTCCTATCTATTAAATAAACGTTAGGTTATATTCGTCTGTTGTTTAGATCCTTTCCGTTCGTTTGTAATTAAGGGTGGTGTTATTTGAGCGTTCGATCTTCTTATATGAAATGTGGTTTGATCTTTCAATGCTGATGTTATGGATTGGTGTTGGTTGCTTATTTATAGCAATGTTCTATTATGTATGGGAAGTATTATTGGTATTCAAGTAAAAGTTTATGTTTCAAGTAATGTGGAAGAGAATTTCGGGGAGGAATGTCTCAGTGTAAGGATAATGTTGTAGTAAAGTATGAATACAGATAGTGAAATTCACGGAGTTCATCCTGATATTCTGATGATTACCAGTTCTCAAGTAGAGATGGGTAAGTTATTGTGTGAGAATGGCGGGAGGTCCTAGCCCATAGGTTCTTGGGTGAGTTATAACGGACTAACCTCGGGTGACAGCTGATGGTTTTCCAGTTACTACACCATTCGAGTGCATGAACGACCTCAAGCTATGTATTCATACAATTCGGATGGTCAAGTCAAGTGTCAGTCGTACGTGAATTATGATATTCAAGTTATGTGTGATATCTATGTTGGCTCTTGTATGCTATAGTGTTCGGTCTGTAATGATTTGTAGTTTTATTTCATGTACGAATGCATGCTTAATTGAATTAGAGTAGCTTACCCTTATTTTATGTTTTTATCCATGTTGTTGTTCGGTTTTCTATTGCAATGATCATCCTTGTCGAATGTGAGCAGAAGGGGAAGGGCTTACGTTGGAACAGGAGCTGGACGGTGAGACTCATGTTGAATAGGAGGTGACCGTTCGGTCATATAGTATAGATAGTTTTGGTGAACCGACCGTTCACTATTTTTGTTCTGTAAATATAACAGTTCGGTTATATGATGAACGTTCGGTAGCAGTATAGGAAGCTCTTGTATAGTTCGAAAAATTTTATGGTTATTTTTGTAATAACTGTAAGTTTGACTTCCTTATTGTAGTAACTGTTCTATCATATTATTAAATGTTGACACCTTGACACCTGTATATAGTTGTTTGGGATGTTACAATTTTATTTTCTTGTATATATTTTAGTATATATGTTTTAGGTTATGTAATGTAAATATATAGTAAATATATTAATATATGATTAAAAAGAGATAATATGTATGTTTTATTATAAAAGTACAATTTTTGGATTTTACAGTATAGGAAAACTTACAACAAAATTGAAAAAAAGAATAGAGCAAAAGTGTGGATAAAAAAAAACCCTCACGAAAAGTAGTCCATATTTCGGTTTTTTCACCAAAGTAGGCAAATATGCCTCTAATATTACCAAAATGGGCAAATTCAAACCATATTACGAAAATGGGCAAGTCGTGGGGGCTCAAACGACTTCAACTGAAGAAGTCGTGCCCCCCCTGCACGACTTCACACTGTTCATATGAACAGTGTTGAAGTCGTGCACCCCAAAAACGACTTCTGATGACGGTAATCGATTACAAAGTAATGGTAATCGATTACAGATTGTTGAAATCGTGACCACGCTGCACGACTTCAAATCAGTATGCCAAAAACGCACTGGTAATCGATTACAACACTTGTGTAATCGATTACCAGGTTGTATTTGGTGCAAGATTCATTCTGGTAAGCGATTACAAGGTTGTTGTAATCGATTACCAGTGTGTTTTTGGTTGGTTTTTGAAGTTTTGTATTGTAATTGTGGTGCATAGTTTGAAGTTTATTAAGTGTATTGATATGAATTTGTGTAAGCACCCATTGTTGTTGACTACATTGTGATGTATTGTTTTGTATGGGAAGAGTATATGATTTTATGTAATAGAAATAAGAGAAAATCATAAGATGAAATGAGAAATGAAATTTGTAGTATTTTATTGAATTAAAAGTGCATTACATAAGGAACAAGGTAAAATTAAAAGAAAAGGACACTACAAATTGAAAGGCATCTAGGAAGATGATCCACCATGTGGACCAAAATGACGACGCAGATAGTCAATGTCGTGCTCCACATGCTCAACTCGAGCATCAATACTATCGAAGCGGTCACCCATGTTCAGCTCCAATTGTTCAAATCTTGCATTCATGATATTGAAGTTGTCCCCAACAAGTGTTCGGAGATCGTTTATCCCTGTCATGACCTCATCAAATCTACTAGTTCGTTGAACTGGTGGTAGTTGTAGTTGAGGAGGTGGTTGATTTTCAGGTTGAGGTGGAGGAGGAGAATTTCTGTGCACCCATCTGTTGTCAGCATTTTGGGTCAATCCAAATGATTGTATGACTCCTCCAGATATTGTCCAATGCCTATTATGTGGGACAGATATTTCATCCTCCAATGGGACTTCAAAATGTTCCAGGATGCGGGTGACCAAAGTTGGATATGGTAAAGGAGCACCTTGCCTCAAAGCCTTCTTCATCCTATGTCGGATGAGATGGGTCCAGTTTATCTGCTTTGCCGTCATTATAATCCACATTATTAGAAGATCTTCCTCGGTTGCCTGTGCAAAGTTAGAAACACGTGGAAACAAAGCACGACATATAGCATAATGTAATACTCTAGCCTCAGTTGTCATATTCCCTGCTAGAATTCTACTGGTAGGGGGATTGTGTGGCAAACAAATTAATTGTCTGGCTACGTCTATGTTGTATTCATTGGCCCAATCCTCAAATAATTTCTCCTCAAAGGGCAACCCAACAGAGGGAAGATTGGCTATAGAAGCAAAAATGCTGGGTTTGATAATAATTTGGACATTGTTCACCTCAGTTTTCATTGTTCCATTTTTGGCAAATTTGAGGTTACTATAAAACACACGTACCAAATCAGGATAATATGGAGAAAAATCGAAGCAAAATTCATCCAATCCCAAATTTTTGAGCATGCCAAAAAATTCAAAACTATGCCTCTCAAAATAATCGTCATCTAGATATTTTGGCTCAATGATTTGACGGTCTTTATATAGGGAGTAATACCTTTGGGCTAGTGCAGGAGTTGAAAATTGAAGATTTTGGTGTTCAGCAGTGGGTGACGGTGGTGGTGAGGGTGACGGTGAGTTTTCTGCCGGTGAAGGTTGACGGCGGCGACGTCCCCCACCTGTAGAAGATGACCCCCTTACTCTTTGCCTTTTTGAAGATTCCGCCATTTCAAAATCCAATCGGTGCAAATAGAACAAAATTGAAAGGGGAGTGAAAATATGGTGTTTTGGAGTGAAAATGGTGGAAGAGAAGGTGATTTTGGACCTTGGAAAGGATGGGAGATGGTGGGAGGCGCAGCTGCTAGAGTGGGAGTGGTGTGGGTTCGTGAGGAGAGAGAAAAAGTTGAATTTATAGACTAGGGTTGGGCTGGTAATCAATTACTGGTTTGCTGTAATTGATTACTAGAGCCCACTGGTAATCGATTACAGAAACCCTGTAATCGATTACATGCCTATTTTGTTGTCTATTACAACAACTCATGTACAGCCCTTACAGGAAGTTTCTGGTAATCGATTACCAAAACGATGTAATCGATTACCAGTCAGTCTGGTCATGCACAGTACAAAAAAACATGTAAGTCCTTGCAGTGGTTATCTGGTAATCGATTACAGGAAGCCTGTAATCTATTACCAGTGTTTGGAGGAACGAATTTTTCATTTATTGTTTGCTTTAGAATTGATTGAATGCATTATCTATTAAAATTGATTTTTATGTAAAGTTGAATGCAATAATAACATCAGAGGATAACAGTTTATGATGATATAAATGTTATTCATTAATTAAAAATTATAAAGAAATTACATATTTATAAATAAAGAAGGCAAACAGTTTATCTATGTCCTCCAGTCCCACACGGTGGTCTTCGTCGTTGTCGTTGGCCTCGCCTTTGTGATTGTTGTTCTAGTGTGGGACTCTGCGTGTGTTGGTCTACATCCGTGGGATGACTTTCATTGCACTGTTGAAGGTTTTGAAAATCATATGTTGGTCGATACACATTATGTGAGGATGAAGCGTGTGGGTATGCAGATGGTGGAGTCATTGTCGAGGTCCCAAAATAATTGGAAGGACCTCCACTGAACGGTGTTGATGGTGGAAAGGCGAAATAAGAGGTCTGAACCCCAGGAAATGTTGATGTAGGTGGGATATTTTGTTGAAACCTTGAATTTGGAGGTGGATGTTGATAGTTGGCATGGTCAGAGGCAGACGTTTGTGGATCATGATATGAAGAAGATGCACGGTATTGAGATGCCGGGTGGAACTGTTCGTCGTGGTCCATGTCATACTGCCAAACACAATGTGCGATGTCAAGAACACAAGATATTAACACTTTCATATATTATATCAACGGGAATATTGTAGTACCTCTTCGTCAGTTGAATATTCTATTATACCAATATAGCGGATGGTATGAGTTATATACCACTGCATATACTCCGATTCATCTCGCAAGTGACCATTTTTCTGGAAAGGAATCCCGTTGAACACACGATTATGCCGGTCATTCCACAATGCAATCCACTGGTGATGGTGTTCATTCCAATTCCAATCAGCGCGTCCTCTCATACCTTGTTTATGTTCCTCATCTAGATTCATCGGTGGATGGGGTACATTCTGTCGAAATCCAAATTGTCGCATGACACGGTCTGTTTGTTGGTATTCTACAACAGAGAAACATATAAGAGGCACAACTGCCCGACATGTCGGTGGCACTTCTACTTGAATGAGTACAGAAATTCCACCACGTCTGTACGGTGTCCATAGCAACTGCAGTATTAAAGTTTTTGGTCTAAGTATTAGTAATTAAGCCATGAAATGTTAACAAAATTTATAAGACAATATTAAGTTCACAGTTGATAAATACCTGTCTAGGTGATATGTCGTCTATTTTCTGACGAAATTGTTTGACAGTTGTAGTGTCCTGGAATATTAACTGTTTTGTGCGACACCATCTTTTGGCAAGTGGAAAAAGTGCACCAGAAGATATGTCGTGTTCTGTGACATCAAGTAATTCTGGTGAAAGACATGTTATTCTTTCCCATGCCCAACATTGTAACAAGATCATGCACCCTCCGATGTTCTCTTGGTCAGCCCTAGTGCCATGATCAAGGGCACGATACAAGCAGGATAGCGTGGCAGATCCCTAGCTATACTGTGAAACGTTCTGCAGGTCCGCCAATAGGGGAAGATACATCAAATGCACCATGCTTGCAGATGTATCTGGCATGATGACACTGCCAATTATGATCAACATATACGCTCTAGCGTATTGTTCAATAACTTGTTCGGTTGCATCATGAGGCAATTGGCGAAAAGTGTTATTCAACCATGACAACTTGATTATGTTGCCCCTTACACAATTCTCAGGAGGAACATCTCCTAGTAGTTGATGACAAAAAACTGTTAGTGGACCACTGCTGATGCCAGTCACCACATGTCCTTCAATAGGAAGCCCCAATTGTAATGCAACGTCTTCCAATGTAATCGTACTTTCACCAAGAGGCAAGTGAAAAGTATGAGTCTCGACTCTCCACCTCTCAACTAAAGCAGTGACTAGCTGGTGATTTATCTCCATAGTTGATGCTTGCAAAATATGGACAAACCCTGCTGCATGTAGAATATTCTTGATTCTTTCATCAATTTCGTGGACATGCTTTGCTATCCAAATTGCATGTCTTCGAGGGCAAATGACTCGTTCATTGCCTTCCCAAATAGAATTCACGATGTGTTTATCTTGTAGACGTAGAAGGGACATATCAACGGGAAGTTGACGGGCATAAGCCATATTAAATTTTGTTGGTGAAAGTGGGTTATTAAAGCAATGAGAAAGGAGAAGTACTTTGGGTATTGGAACTCCCAATTGAAATGGATACAGAAGTAGGATATGAAAGCAAAGACAATGCTTAAGGACTTTGGCTATTGGAAGTCAGAACACAGTGGGAGAAATGAAATGAACCCTCCAACAATTTAAGTTGAAGCATTGATACCCTAGAATCTTCACACTCACGTGAATGAGGACATGGAAATGACAATTCATAAATCTTGTAATGAGTGCTCTTCAAAGAATCTTCAAACCTGCAAAAAAAAGAGAGGCATGTGATTCAATAGTAGTAACTTTGAAGGTAAAATCTGCACTAAATGTAGGCATGCAAATGAATAGGAACATGAATAGGAAAGTTTAATAACAAAGTTGAACACCAAAGTTGAATAGCATTATTGGTGGTCAGAGGCAAGAGGCAAATGTGGACAATGCATGTGTACAATCTCTTGTCACATCCCACATAATATTCATGCATCCATAAATACCATTTAAAAATTTGTACACTGTATAATTAAATGTATGTAATCAATTTTTATGAATTGTAAAAATATAATCCACTATTTTAGCATTTTTTTAGAGTTCACAAACAAAATTTTTCAGTACAAAATAATATAAATATCAATTTAAAAAAAATAAAAAAGGGAAGTTGTGGGAGGAGGGGGGGGGGGGCACGACTTCAATAGGTGAAGTCGTTAACCCCCTACAAGACTTCCACCATTGAAGTCGTGTAGGGGGTACACGACTTCATCTATTGAAGTCGTGCCCCCTCCCCACAACTTCCCTTTTTTATTTTTTTTTTAAATTCTATTTGTATTCTTTATGTTTTTTAAATTTTAATTATTTATAAACTATATAATTATTATTAATATAATTTGAGAGTTATTTATTTGTTAACAACAATTTAATAAATTATTTTCTCAATAACTACTTCAAAAACACCAGTGGAGAAAAACAGTTGTGAGAGAGTACACTGCAAATGACTTGATAGTCACAGTGCTATATTGACAGTGCTATATTCATAGTGCTATATAATTATTGTTTAGTACTTCATATTTTAGACCCACTCACCCACCATATTCATGGACGTTTATACGGTCTATAAGAACTCCATCTTGACATCCAAACTGCACGTCCAACAGCATTCCTACTCCTCCAATCTTACAAACTCTTCCCAACAGCTCTTCAAATATGGCATCATGGAACTTACCAGCATCTTCATCATCGCAGTTGATCGATGAACAACCTTTAATATTGGATAACGTTGATGACTTCAGCACCGATGATGAATTAGACAACATACTCGAAGATGACAACAACGACGACGACCACATCACACGAACATCTGCACTTGTCGTTGTAGAGTTGAATCAAGGTATGCAGTTCCAGTCAAAGGAGGAAACTATTCTTGCAATCAAACATTATCACATAACCAACGGTTACAAATACACAGTCGTTGAGTCTAAACCCAACATTTATGTTATTCGTTGTCTGGAATATCACAACGGTTGTCAATGGCGTCTAAGGGCAGGTTATAGCAAAGTCCGTAAATATTGGGAAATAAAAAGTATAGACGGACAACATTCGTATTTCTCAACAGTACTATCTCAAGATCATACAAATCTTGATAGTAGCCACATTGCCACGATCATATCAAATTCAATCCGGACAAACCCATCCATTCCAATCAAGAGTTTGATTGCAGATATTAAGGGTCGATTCGGATATTCTGTGTCATACAGAAAAGCTTGGATCGCTAAACAGAAAGCTCTTGCTATGGAGTTTGGAGACTGGGAGGACTCTTATAACCACATGTCGAGGTGGTTGCATGCCGTCAAGGAAGCAAACCCAGGTACAATTTTACAATGCACTGGTTCTCCAGTGCATATAGACGGACAAACCGACAATAATTGCTATATTATGGAAAGGGTTTTCTGGTCTTTCGGTCCTTGAATAGAAGGATTCAAATACTGTAAACTCATTCTCCAAGTTGATGGTACATTTCTAACTGGTAAATATCATGGAACTTTGCTCACCGTCATAGGTCAAGATGGCAATAGAAATCTTTTCCCATTGGCCTTTGCCATTGTAGAAGGTGAGACAAAGGAGGCCTTGATATGGTTCTTTCAACTACTTCGAGAACATGTTTGCCATCAACAAAATATTTGCATCATCACTGACAGAGGAAAGGGTATACTATCCGCCTTAAGATCAGAAGAGGTTAGTTGGGAACAAGATGGTTTGAACTCTATGTATTGCATACGTCATCTAGCATCCAACTTCAACAACAAATTCAAAAATCACGACCTCAAAAAACAATTCATCAATTTAGGTACTACTACAAACATTCTTCAAAATCTTATACTTTTATAATTTTGTTAACATTATCCTTTAATTTATTTATTTATTACATCATTTCAGCTTACGAGGTCAAGCAACCAACTGTGACGGCAAAACTTGCTGCATTGAGAAACCAATACCCACAGCAAGTTGAATGGATAGATAAAATCCCATTACAAAAATGGTCTCAGGCTTTTGATGGAGGGAGAAGATATGGACACATGACGACTAATCTTGCTGAGTGCACCAACTCCATTTTAAAGGGAGCACGTTCATTACCAATATGTGCTCTCATCAGAACAACATTTGAGAGGACACAATCATGGTTTGTTGAACGCGGATTAAAGGCGAACTGTATGCTACAGGCAGGACACCAATATCCTGAAGAAATCACCGACATCATTAGGAAAAATCAACAACAATCCGCATTTTGTCATATTCATCGCTACAACCGTGAAAATTCTGAATTTGATGTTCAGGAAATTTCAACACCTCACCACTACCGCCCTGTTCCACTTTCCTACAAGGTCAGCCTAAATGAATGGTGGTGTGATTGTGGACACTTCCAGGCTACTCGTCTCCCATGTCATCATGTCATTGCTGTTTGTGCATTTTCGCATATCCCACTATCCCAAGTAATCGATCCAGTGTATAGTGTTAACAACATTTTCAAGGCATACGAAGTACAATTTTACCCAATCCAAAATCAAGATTATTGGTCTGTGTATACAGGTCCAAACTTCATACCAGATCCTAAAATGCGACGCAAGGCATCCGGAAGACCATCTACAAATAGGCTTCATAATGAAATGGATCAATCCAATCCAGATAAGCCAAAAAAAAATGCTCTTACTGCCGCAACGAAGGTCATCATAGGGGAAATTGTCCTTTTCGTCATTAGTTATTTCTTATTTTTTACCCAATTGTAATCAAATTCATGACTGATATATTACTATTAATATTTCTTATTAATATTTATTTTCTCTTTTCCTATAACACAACCAATACATAACATATGTAAAATGCAAAATCAATTTCATAAACAATAAAAACACACAGGTAATCGATTACGGAAAACCTGTAATCGATTACCAGAGTGCTTCTTGCCACACAACAACCCTGGTAATCGATTAACGATATGTCGTAATCGATTACCAGTTCATTTTCTGCTTACTCATTTCAAGTCCTTTAGTCTCACTATTTCAACACTCTGTAATCGATTACCAATTAAATGTAATCGATTACAGAACCCAGAAGTCGTTTTTGGGGTGCACGACTTCACCACTGTAGACATGAACAATATGAAGTCGTGCAGGGGGGCCACGACTTCTTCATTTGAAGTCGTTTTGACCCCACGACTTCACTTTAGGTTAAAATTTGCCCATTTTGGTAATAAATAGGACATATTTGCCTACTTTCATGCAAAAACCCATATTTCATTGTGCAAGTTTTCTTACCAAAAAGCGTTGATGTGCACTCTTTTTTTTCTCTTTTTCTATGTTAACAGACAATAATAAAATTATTATTATTATTATTTATTAAAAATTGTGTAAATAAAATAAAAAATCCTTTATACAAATAAAATAAATTTAAATAATTTTTATAATTTTATCGTAGATAATTTTTTTTAGATAATGTTTCTATTGTAATAGTTATTTAAATTTAAAAAATAATCAAATTTTAGAAAAAAAAAAACTATCAAATTGAAATTATTGAATAATACTTTTCGCTATTGCATATTAAAATTCATACTTTTCGTAATAATTAAATTAAATTAAATTTTTATAAATGATTGAGGAGTAAATAGCTTCAAATAATTAGGATTTGATAAAAATGCTAGCAATGCTGACATGCGCTTTTCAAATATTTTTTATTTTTAATAATTAAAATAATTGTACATTTTTATTTAAAGTTTGAATAAAATTTAACTAATAATAAAATGTGTTAAAAGTACATCATTCAATTACTATTAATTATTCCTAAAACTCTTATTGATATCAAATAAAAATATCGAATTATTTAAAAAAAATAGGGGCCCTCTTATATCAAATGTTGTTTTATTTTCTGATTAATCAATCAGAAAAAAAATGAGTGTAGAAAGGGTAGGAGAGAAATCTTAGGTCCAGGAAATAATTGGTCAGAAAGAATGATTGTGGGGATAGAAAAACTCCACATCATCCACGGTTTTAAAGCTGGTTAATAACAGGAACAAACAAACATGGAACAATATCCTATTTAGTTATATTACTTCATTTGTACTCTTGCTTGTATAAAAAAACAAGATTCTATATAACTAACTCTTTGACTATGTACATGAGCATGCAGCCAAAACATTGCAAACCCAGTTTCATGACCTAATGCTCTAGTACAGCCTTCCCACTCGTTTCTCTGAAGGGTATATCTCCACTGAGAACGGAGGCAACGAAATTCTCTACCTCCTCTATTGTCATTTCATCCCTAAATACACTGTACTTTCCTCTACGAGGTTTGTAAGCAATCAACAACTTATCTGATGATTTATAACCTGTTTTGTCAAATGCCTTTAGAAATGACTGATGCTTTGCAGCATCTAATAAAGCATAAGAAATGGAGTCCCTAGAGCTGCTGCTCCCACCATTTGGTCTTCTTGACAAAGATTTTTTAGAGACCTGAAAATTTGCATAGTGCTTCCTTTCAGAAAAACAAAACATTACATAACCCCATTAAACTAGTAAGTGAATGAAATGCATTCTAACCAAAGAGAGGATTGATTCTAGCTTTTCTCTGGCTTTAGAAGATCTGAAGGCGCCAATTATGCAGACAGGAGCTTTAGCACCACAGAGAGCCTCAAAGTTGGATTGAGAAAGCAATGGTATGCGTCCGTCGTCTGGATCAGTTTTTGCCTTCTTGGCCTGAGCTGATGCTTCCTTTTTACTTGCCTCTACAAAACTATCAAGTATTTTACTAAGATCGAGAACTGCAGATTTTAAATCTTTTACAGAAATCCCAGTTTTCAGAACACGTTTCTCTCCATTAGGTAGCCAACCAACAATTGATGGAAGTGCATCAACTCCTAGACTTTTTATTCTTAGATCAGAAACATCGTCCACCTACAAATCATTCAATATATACATTAAATCTTAACATTCAAAGTATATGACTTTCCCCATACGTAAAGAAGGAAATCAACAGAGGAAAATAATGTGTTTGGCGTCCAGCATTCACACACCTGTGCATCACTGAAAATAATGCGTTTGTGAAACAAGCCACTAAGAACACGCCAAATTACTGGAGTGTCCTTCTTGGTGGAGAGAAGCAGCACCCTAGGCAACTTTGCCGTAGTGCTAAATTGGTCCAGATTATTCAAGTTGGTTCGCTTGGAAAACCTTGGCAAGTGTTCTTGAACGAAAGCCTTCAAATTCTTAGCAGCCAAGTGTCCACTGTACTCCACGAAAGAACCTATTTCATTCTCCTTGTAAGAAAAAACAAAAATTCTAGGAGCATTTTGTGGATACATGCCAAGCTCTTTACACAACGAGACTTCCTTATCACAGTTAATGCTTCCAACCTGTCACACAAAATAGAGATATAAGCCATGATAACTTCAAACAATCAATAAAATAGGATCATGGCTAAACGTGACTTTAGACCTCCAAAAGTTTTTTCTGTTAATTTGAATCATCATCATCATCACTACGTGACACACACTTGGATGTCATATCTAGATAAGTTATCTGAAAATTATTGCTGACTCAACATGTGTACATAGGCATGCCAAGCCAACACTGTAAGGTGATTCCAATCATTTTCAAAAGTTTTAAAAATTAATGAGGAACAAAACTAACAAAATATTTCTTAAACTACAACCAAACGTAGTCAGGTCTGCAAGTACCAAAAATATATCCAGGCCAATTAAAAGTTAAGTAATAACCTTCACAGCTCCCTGTAATGTACTGGCAACCTCCTCTACAGTGGACTCAAAGTATTGGATATTCTTCGATGCACTTTTAGGTCTATAAGACAACAAAATCCAAGTCATCCCTGCATTTTCTATCTCTTTCTTGTAGATACGTGAATTTATAGATGTGAGACGTTGGGGAGAAGCTGTGGACGTCCCTTCAGTATTAGCTGAACTGCCAAAACCACCAAACTGACTCCCAGCACCTCCACCACCAAAAATACTGCCAAAAATATCATCCAAGCCAAACCCAAAAGAATTGGAACCACCCGAGCCACCAGAGGAAAAGGAGAATGACTTAGATCCTCCTTGCCAATCTCCCCCTGATTTGAAGTTAAAATGGCTTTGTCCAGGACCACCCTCTGTAAAGTAAGTATATCCACCACGACCTCCGGGATGACCACCTTGAAATCCAGGATGGCCACCTTGAAATCCAGGATGGCCACCAGGAAATCCAGGATTACCATTTACATCTCCATACATGTCATAATTCTTTCTCTTCTCTTCATCAGATAAAATGTCATAGGCTGTTAAATGAAAGAAAGGAACATATGAGAATCCTCAAACAAGGTAAATGTAGAAAGCTAGCACAAAAACAGCCTGTCATTACTTTTATAATTTATTACAGTATCAACTCTTTGTTCCAGTAAACATGAGCTCGTGTGTGTGTGTGCGCATGTCGGGCGAGTAAATGTGTGAAAAGAGAAAAAAAAAAATCTATACCATTATTGATCTGAGCAAACTTCTCTTGCGCACTCTTGGCTTTGTTCTTGTCAGGGTGATACTGGAGAGACAACCTAAAAAATAAAATAAGAGTCACGCCAATATGTAAAATAAGTTACAAGAGACTGAATCTATTTGAGAAAATGTAAAAAAACAAGAGCACCAAGTATACATACTTGTGGAAAGCCTTCTGAATTTCCCGCTGACTTGCATTCTTATCGACCCCAAGAACCTGAACAATTGAAGCGGGTATTATCAGGTCATGCTCTCAAAATTAAATAAATACATAAAAGAAATTCCTCTTTTCTTTCTCCGTCTCGATTTTTGAACAATGACGACTTTAAACATATAAACAAAACACCTTTTTCTCATTCAGGCTTTAGCAACAAGTAAAGACAGATAATTGCAAATGAGTATCCTTCAATTGAAGGACACAACACTTTGCTTGATACGATGAAGCCAAGAAAAAAAAACAAACTCGGGCCACGTAATTCAAGCAAGAAAAAGAATAAGGTTACCCAAATCCCTAATCTAAACACCCAAATTTCTCAATTTTAGAAAGAACCGAAATTGAGCATTCAAAGCAACAACAAAAAGTTAAGCTGGTCATCAAATTCCACAGACCGTAACGAAAATGCAACTAGCCTACCAATAATTCATTTGAAATTGCCCAAATTCAACACATTTCGACCACAAATTCACAAATCCCACAACAAAATAACTTTTTGTAACCTTGTAGGGGTCGACGGTTTTGGCTTCCAATTTCATGCTTGCTAGGAAACAAAGAGAGGCCACGATGATGACCCGCGTGGAGACTAAACGGGTCCTCATATCCGAATCCAAATACTTCGCAGAGGAAATTTGAAATAAAAAACGGGAACTTCATGAATAGCCTGAGATCACAGTGACGTTTTGCTTTATAAACAGAGTTCGCGGGAGAGAAAATCTAGATGCTTCGAGGTTAGAAGGAAATTAAGAACACGTGTCATTGTGATGTGTCACCACGCATGTTGGCCAATGAGAGTTCAGAATTTCTATTTCTGATGTCATATATATGAATTATAATCTATAACAATTTAACATAATGTTATAGTGATTTTATGTGTGTTAACCAATGTTTTAGTTTTTATTATTAATAATCATCTGTAAGAATAAAAAAAATCATGATATAATTATAGCAGTTAATATAATTAAAACATTTTATAACTATTATTACAGATATTTTATTATAATTTAAATTAAATTTATTTTCAAATTGCAGTTTACATTTTCAAATGTCAATTTCTCTTAGTTTAAAATACGATAACTTTATTGTAAAATTATTAAATAATATATATAGAGAGAGTAATAGAGTCCAACAAATATTTAAAATATTCCAACAAATAATGTTTATATACATTACATTACATCACATTAATCAATTTGAGAAGCTGCTTTACCCTATAATCGAAAATAATTAAATAATATAAAATTAACCTACTTCTAAAAACAATAATGATTTTTATACTCAATGTTTAATTAATATGTCTGTCATTTATTTTCCAACATTTTATTATCTTTTAATTGACATTTTTTAGTGATCTAGTTTATATTTATTGGTATATTCGTATATTACCACGTAACATTTATAAAATCAGCATATGGCATTCTTAAATTGATAACGTTCATAACTAAATATATTAATTAAATGTTTACGTTATTCTGATTTGTCAGTTTGAAACTTTAAAAGGTTCCTTAATTTAAAATATATATATATATATATATATATATATATATATATATATATATATATATATATATATATATATATATATATATTAACTCCATATCATACTAGTTCTTGAATAGTTAATTTGAGTTAAAATATTTAGAAGGTATAGATATTGTAATAGATGGTTGTAATGGTTTATTTTGAACTTATTGAAATGAGTAGAATCCTTGAATCGAGAATCTCAGAACTACTAGGATCAGTTTCAAGTTTAAATTTGTTAACGATGTTAAATGAATGGGTGTTACTCCCTTTACCATCACATTTTCTCCCTCTACCTCCCCAATTTTATTATATATTTTTTGAATTACAAAACTAACCTTTTATAATTACAAAAATAACCTTTTTACTTTTTAATCCTAATTATTTACTTTAACCCTAAAATCTATCTTTCTACCCCTTCTCACCCACCTCCCAACCCTCTCAGATTCTCACCCAAACTCCATCACACCTGTTTTTCATCTTCCATCTTTCCTCCATATCCATTATTCAAAAATAATATATAAAAAAATATAAATTATATTATTTAAATATCTTCAAAATTAATATAAAAAAACTGTAAAATATAAACCGTATAATCTTTAAACGGATGTGAGCATCCGTCAACGGATGTGAGCATCCGTCAACGGATGTGAGCATCCGTCAACGGATGTCAACATCCGTTTAAAGATTATACGGTTTATATTTTAGGGTTTTATTACGCACCTTCACACCTCTGAACCTCTCACGCCTCTGAACGAGCACCTTGAAGCTATTAGGTGTATAAGTCAGGTGTATTCTGTTAGACAGCTGTAACTACTACAGCATAACAGATGTCATTGTAATCTGTATATAACAGACATGCAGGTTATCACATTTTTTCAATAATACAACATCATCATTCAGTACTTGTTTTCTCTCTGTTCTCTCTCTATTCTTTCTCTGCCACTCGGTGCATACTTTCTTTGCTGGTCCAACAGAACTGGTATCCAGAGCTCAGGTTGCAAACTTGGGAGCTTCAGAAATCATCAAAGCTTGGCGGAGGCTTGGCGGAAAGGTGGTTGAAGCATAAAGAAGATCAAGACCGTGTTTCTTGGTAAAAGATTGGAAGTGGGAAGTATGGCCAGCAGTGATATCTCATCTGCTAATCTACCAATTCTTACTGAGAAAAATTGGAGTAGATGGAATACACAGATGCAGGTCTTATTCCGATATCAAGATGTGCAGGAGGTTGTCGAAGGTGATTATCAAGAGATTCCTTCGGGTGCGGCAGATGAGAGAAAAGCCGAGGAGAGAAAGAAGGATAATAAAGCATTGTTTCTAATCCACCAATGCGTGGATGATGCGCATTTTGAAAAAATCCAACTTGCAAAGACGGCAAGAGAAGCTTGGAGCATTCTTGTTAGATGTCATACTGGAGGAGAGAAAATAAAGAAGGTCAAGTTACAGACATTAAGAAGGCAGTATGAATTGATGCAGATGTTGGATGGTGACAAAATCAGAGAATATTTTGATAAAGTGATTGCCATCACCAATCAAATGAAGGGATGTGGAGAGGCTATCACGGACCTAATGGTGATTGAAAAGATCATGAGATCTTTACCTCAGAAATTTGACTACATAGTTGTGGCCATAGAAGAATCAAGAGAGCTGGAAAAGATGAAAATAGAGGAATTGCAAAGCTCTCTGGAAGCACATGAGATGAGGATGCTTGACAGAAATCCAGTCAAGATTGATGAACAAGCCTTGAAGGTTCATCATGGAAAGAATGATGCAAAGAAAAAACAGAAGACATGGAAAGGAAAGAAGGGGAATTGGAAGTCCAACAGATCAAATGATGATAAAAATGGTGAATCAGATTCTGTGGAAGATAAAGGCAGTATGGAGAAGTATCAAAAGAAGAAAGACAAGAAGAGTATAGAGTGCTACAATTGCCACAAATTTGGGCATTTTGCATATGAGTGTTATGCCAACAAAGGAAATCAAAACTGGAATCATAAAAAGCACCAGAGCAAGGAGGCTTATCGAGCTCAAGAGGACTCGGACTCAGAACCTATCACCTTAATGGTAACCATGACTGCAACTAATTCTGAGTCTCAAGATAAGATGTGGTATTTAGATTCGGGATGTTCGAATCACATGACCTACCACAAAGAATGGCTGGTGAATCTTGATGAATCCAAGAAGAGTAAGGTGAAGGTTGTTGATGACAGTGTCTTGAAAGTAGAAGGAATTGGAGATGTGATTATCAGGAGGGAAAATGGTTCACAAGCAAGAATCACCAACGTGCTGCTTGTTCCAGAAATGAAATGTAACTTGCTAAGTGTTGGACAATTGGTGGAGAAAGGATTCACAGCTGTGATGGGAAACCGTGACAGGATGGAGTTGTATGATGACAACAAAAACTTGATCTTGCGGTGCAAGATTTCAAAGAATAAAACATTCCAGGTTAACTTGAATACTGTAGAAAACTTGGAGTGCATGTCTGCTGTGAAGGAGGATGAAAGTTGGACTTGGCACCTAAGATTTGGCCACTTAAACTTCAAAGACTTGAAACACCTTGGTGAGCAGAAAATGGTATCTGGAATTCCAAGTATAACAATTCCAGACGGTGTTTGTGAGTCGTGTTTGGCTGGAAAGCAGTCAAGGAAACCATTCAAATCTCAGATCAGAATGAGAGCCAAAGATCACTTGGAGGTGGTACATTCTGACATTTGTGGACCGTTTGAGGTACCTACGTTGGCTGGAAATAAATACTTCATAACGTTTGTGGATGAATTCAGCAGGATGCTATGGATATATGTGATCAAGGTAAAGAGTGAAGCTCTTGACATCTTTATAAAATTCAAAGCCTATGCTGAAAGAGAGAGTGGGAAGAAGTTGAAGATTTTGCGCACTGATGGAGGAGGAGAATACAATTCTGGTGCCTTTGAGAAACATTGCCAGATTTGTGGAATTGTGCACGAGATCACAGCACCTTACACACCACAACATAATGGTTTGGCGGAGAGAAGAAATAGAACCATTGTAAACATGGCCAGATGTCTCTTAAAGGAGAAAAACATGCCACGCCATTTTTGGGGAGAGGCTGTGTCTACATCTGTCCATATTCTTAATAGGTGTCCAACTAAGAGATTAGAAGGCAAAGTGCCTCTAGAAGTCTGGACTGGAGAGAAGCCAGTAGTTAGCTATTTCAAGGTGTTTGGCTCACTTGCTTACAGCCATGTAGCAGACCAGAAACGCACCAAACTTCAGGATAAGAGTGAGGCAATGATATTTGTTGGATATCATGCTACTGGTGCCTACAAGCTATATGATCCAGTCAAGGAGAAGATGGTGTTAAGCAGGGATGTAATGGTGCTTGAGAAAGAAAGTTGGAACTGGGATGAGATGCAATCCAGCTTGAAGAAGACTAAGGTGACTGGAATTATTGATGACTCAATGTCTACAGAACCAGAAACAGAAACCACAGAAGTCAATAACTCATTTCAGCACACGGTGAATCAGAGACAGCAAAGGCAAAGGGTAATTCCTCAAAGATTTTCTGAGTTTGAAGTATACACTGATACTCAAATTGACGAAGGAGGAAATCTGGTGCACATAGCATTAATGGCTGGAGCAGAACCATTAAATGAGATGGAAGCTATGGAGCAGCCAGTTTGGAGTAAGGCAATGGAAGAAGAAATTAAATCTATAGAGAAGAATGCAACCTGGAGGTTAGTAGATCTTCCTGTTGGAAAGCAATGCATAGGTGTGAAGTGGATTTTTAAGAAGAAACTAAACCCAGATGGAACGATTTCAAAACACAAGGCAAGGCTTGTGGCAAAGGGCTTTCTTCAAAAGCAAGGCCTAGACTACTCTGAAGTATTTGCACCAGTGGCACGAATAGAAACAATCCGATTGGTAATTGCAATGGCCTGTGCAAGGGAATGGTCATTATACCAGCTTGATGTTAAATCTGCATTTCTTCATGGACCATTGGAAGAAGAGGTGTATGTGCAGCAACCACTTGGTTTCATTGATAAAGGGAAGGAACATCAAGTGTATAGGTTGCAGAAGGCTTTGTACGGGCTAAAACAAGCTCCAAGAGCTTGGAACAAGCGGATTGATTCCTACTTAATCAATCAAAAATTCTGTAGATGTGCAGTTGAGCATGGTGTATATGTAAAGGGAGAGACTGTGGAGGATCTGATCATCATTTGCTTATATGTAGACGATTTGCTTGTTACTGGATCAAATCCAGTGGATATTGATGAATTCAAGAAGGTAATGGAAGCAGAGTTTGAGATGACTGATTTAGGAAAGTTGAGTTACTTTCTGGGAATGGAGTTTACATATACAACCACTGGATTAATTCTACATCAGAGGAAGTATGCAGGAGAACTGTTGAAGAGATTCAATATGATGGAATGCAACCCTGCACGTAGTCCAATGGAGGCTAATCTGAAATTAATAAAGGAGGAGTCTGAAGAAGATGCAGATGAAACAAAGTTTAAGCAAATCATTGGATCATTGCGGTTTCTATGCAACAGCAGACCTGACTTGGCATTTTGTGTGGGGATAATTAGTAGGTTCATGAACAAACCGAAACAATCACATATGCAGGCTGCAAAGAGGGTGCTACGATACATCAAAAACACACTAGATTATGGAATTCTATTTCCTGGAGGAAGAAAGAAGACTGCAATGGAGATAACAGGCTACACGGATTCAGATTATGGTGGTGATCCGATTGAGAGGAAAAGCACATCTGGCTATATCTTCATGTTGAATGGTGCTCCTATTTCCTGGTGCTCAAAAAAGCAACCGGTGGTGGCTCTCTCAAGCTGTGAAGCTGAGTATATAGCTGGGAGTTTTGCTACTTGTCAAGGTGTTTGGATTAAGGAATTGATGGAAGAATTGAAAATGCCTATGGAGAAGCCAATACAGTTGAAGATTGATAATATTTCAGCAATCAATCTAGCCAAGAATCCTGTTAGTCATGGAAGAAGTAAACATATAGAAGTTAAATTTCACTTTCTAAGGGATATGGTGAATAAGGAAAGGATTGCTCTAGTCTACTGCAAAACTGAGGTGCAGTTGGCTGATTTATTTACCAAACCATTAAAGGTAGATAGGTTTGATTCTTTGAAACAGAGCATAGGAGTTGTATCCCTTAGACATCTGACTTAAGGGGGAATATTAGGTGTATAAGTCAGGTGTATTCTGTTAGACAGCTGTAACTACTACAGCATAACAGATGTCATTGTAATCTGTATATAACAGACATGCAGGTTATCACATTTTTTCAATAATACAACATCATCATTCAGTACTTGTTTTCTCTCTGTTCTCTCTCTATTCTTTCTCTGCCACTCGGTGCATACTTTCTTTGCTGGTCCAACAGAAGCATCACCACACTCACGGATGAAGATGAATTACTTTCCCCACTTTCAATCTTACTAAACACAAAGTCCACCACACTCTCACGTCACAATTCTATAAAAGAGAATAAGAAGTGAGACATGAGAGACAACCCAAGGGTAGTGGAACATAAGAGACAACCTGGGAAAAATAATAAAGAGAAAGAGGGAAGAATGATAAAGAGAATGAATGTCCATGTGAGATTTTAAATAATATTAACCATAAAATTTTATTAAGGGTAAAATAGGAATGAAAAAATAAAGAAAATGGTAAAAGGAGAATGGGGTGGTGGAGGAAGCAAGTTGTGGTGGTGGAGGAAGCAACACCCTAAATGAATTCAATCAATGCAGATAGATTGTTTGGCAAATCTCAATCTAATAACTATAAAAATAATTTCTTAATTAAATTATCTTAGAGATAAAATTTTTGTGGATTTGTGTATGTATTATGCATAATTATTGTATGTAATTTATTATTTTTGTTGATATAATGTGTTATAACTTTTAGTATTACTTTTGGATATGAGGTGGACACGTGTATAAACATGTATATGGTAAATCTATTTAAATTGATGTAGTACATGTTAAATTTTATGGTCACAAACTTAGGACTATATATGTTAACCGAATGTAATATGTATTAAGTGTAAGAATATGTGATTAACAAATATATCATTACTTTAATGAATGTCTAAATCATGTATGTCAAAACATTAGTTAATAAGAAATTGAGAATTGAGTGCACACCTAAACACACGCATGTTTCTAAGATGTTTTACACTATTTAATATATAATAATGTAATCCACTTAGAGAACAAAGTTTTTAATTTGGTCAAGTGCTAATATCTAATTGGATATACTTGTTGTCAATTTTTCGTAAAGTGTTTATCGATATTTTTTGGTGTATATTTATTAACTTAAATCAATCTATTAAGGAAATTGGACATAGTGGACTTTTGATTGTATATTTATTAACTTAAATTAATTTATTAGAGTATGTTCTTTTAGAAGATTGATTTGAGAAAAGTGAGTTGATGGATTTGAGAAGATTTGAGGATGAATTGATTGTTGTGTTTTTCAGTGAATTTAGAGGTAAGTAAGAGTGAATTTGGAAGTAAAGTTTGTAAAAATTAGTGTAGAATTTTACTGATGTGATAGATAAAAAAATTGTTTAATTGGTAGAAATTGAAGATTATCTAGTTATAAAAGTAATATAAAATGATAATTGTTAATGATATATTTAATTACAAAAATGTTTATAAAGAGAAAAAAATTAAAATTAATTTAATTAATTTTAAAAATGTAAAAAAGTTGTAATTTAGTACATTGAAATAATCATTTTTAAAATATAATATTTTTTTAATATAATTTACTACCAAGTGTATGTTTTTTTATTGAAATAAAATTTAATATTTATGAAGAAACAAATCATTAACCGAAAATTAAACAATGATTTTAAAAATTCAATTTAATCGCAAAAAGTTCCTACTCAGGTTGGTGAAAAACCTTGCCAAAAGTCCATGATTAAAAACAACATGTATCAACATGAAGTTTGAATATAAATGACAATTTATTTCATATTAAGCTTCTTTGAAATAGTTTAACCAAATACTATAAGTCAATGGTTAAGATGACCACAAAACAAGAGATGTTGTAATAAATTTTGCTTTCATATTATAATAAATTTGAGGCTTGAAAATGTTGTGATACCTGTAGAGCATCCAGAAAGCCTGAAGAAAAAATAGTTGTATCTATTGTGAGAAGAAAGATAAAGTAGCATTGTATGTGTGCATGAGTGTGTGTATAACCTCCTTGGCAAATCTCATTCCCTTTGACATCAAATCTTTCACGACAACCAACCATATACGTTGTCCTCTAAATTGCAATTGAGCAGCCTATCTCATGAGATGATATTTGCAAGTAAGTATTGTCTAATGTAAAGCAATATACATGATATTTGCAAGTTGCAGGGAACCCATGGATCCGAATACACAGATGTACACTAAGCGAGAATCGAATAGCATGGAGGTGGGAACTGAATACACACTTCCCCTTGCGAATACATGAAGCGGGAATCGAATACCATGGAGGAGGAATCAAATACAATGGCATAAATCAGATCTCACAAGAGGGGAACCGAATACACTGGCGGGGAATCAAATACAACCCCATTCAATTTTCTTGCTTGAGGTGGAACCGAATACGACCATGGTTTCTCCTCTTCTACATCTTCATTCTTTGTCTTCAACCTCTATTTTCTTCATTTGCATCCATCAACCTTGTTAACATCAAGTCCATTCCTAGTCTTCATCTCAATGAAATGACTCCAACCTGCAAGAACAACAAAAAACTCACAAAAGACCATTACCTCATATGACCTTTGTTGCTGCAATCAATCAACAAAACTTCAATTCAACACAACATTTGCACAACTATCTCAAAGTAAATACACATTTTAACGTGTTATTTTTCTCGTGATAATTAGAAAGTTATGAGGGCAGAAATAACATTTTATTAAAAATCACTACAAATCACACTAAGATAGCGAGGTGATTGAAAAGAGCATATCTCGCAAATCAGCGTAATTTCACTGTTGCAGATCAAACGGCACGAACACAATCAATCTCGCAAACCATTCCTAGCTTTTTCACTTGAATAATGTATTCCACTAATGCGAACACAACCTTAAGGAAATTGGACATAGTGGACTATGGTTTTGTTTATAATAATGTGCATATAACTCGTAGATGAGATTGATTTATGTATACTTATCTCTTGTTTGGTAGTTTACCTTTTTTTTTTGAACTTGTTATGACTATACTTAGTACATGTGTAGCTAAGGTTGTAAGTTTAGAAATTAAACTCAAAATATTTAAATATGTTTTTAGTCCTAATTTTGGTCAAAATATTTCAAATCGGTTCTCCAATTATATTTTTGTGTCTCAATTAAGTCTCAATTTTTTTTATTTATTAGTAATGTACCAACAACATTAAAGATATGTACCTATCACTTCGTGATTTTTTTTTATTTTTAATTATTTATGTGTCAAGTCAATATCATGTCATGTGACATTGTTAATGTGGTGTGACGCTAATGTAATGTGTCAGTATTATTCTCATGTGTCATTTTCTTATATTTAATTCGATCCCTATCTTCTTTTATTTAATTTAGTGTTAATTTTTTTTAAATGGAATATTTTTTTCTTTCTTCAATTTGAGATCAAATTTAATTTTTATATAAATGTTATACTGATATTTTTATTAAAATTCACATTTTTATTAATCTATTTTTGGAATTATTTTTAAACAAACTTTAACTATAATCTTTTTAATAATATTCACTCATGTTAATAAAAGTATTTTTAATAAGATTATAGTCAGAGTTAGTTTTAAAATAATTCTATAAATATTTAATAAAAATATCAATATAACATTTACATAAAATTTAAATTTGGTTTCAATATGAACAAGAAAAAATTGCTTTATTTATAAAAAAAAGAGGACTAAATGGAATCAAAATAATAATGCAAGGACGGGATTAAATATAAGATAATGACATTTGACCATATCATTGACATGTGGTGTTGTCACGGTCCACATGGCACAATACTGACTTGACACGTGAACATTTGTTTCTTCAACAAATTAAAATAAAATAAAAACAAAAACAAAAACAAAAACAAAAAAATCACAGTAACATATGACATATCTTTAACAAATTTGGTACAAGTCCAATAAAAAGGAACAAACTACATCAATTTTTAAAAAATTAAGACCTAATTGAGAAAAAAAATTGGGGACCAATTTAAAATATCTTATCGAAAATTAGAACACCTAAACACACACATATACTGTATATGTGTTTTCTTTTAAATACTTTTAGTTATGCAAACATTTTGTTGAATAATATTACAACATATTGTGTGGTTGCATACTATAATCTCAAACTACTAATTTAATTATTTCTTACCACTTTTCTTGCTCGTCAAGCTTGATCCTATAAACTCACTTGGTTATGATGATTTTTCCTCTTAGCTTAGAAATTAGGATTCAAACATTATTCCTTGTGAGTTGATTGAATTATTCTTTCACTGTTATAATCTATCATGTTTCATTTATACTCTTGGATTCAATATTTAAGATACATGACTATGAAACTTGATCTTTAAAGAATAAAACTATTCTTGCTTATTTAACATCACATTGTGTGTTATTTTCCTCAGGATGGAAATGCCACATGTTTTTAGTCTCTTATTTGTGATTGCAACTTCAAAACAACAATTAATGTTCAAAAAACTTCATTTGAAGGTCGTATTTCATCTATGATCACTTCATTTGTACCTATAAATTACATATTTGTGGATAATTTCCTATTATTATGATCGAAATAGAATGAATTATTCTTTGAAAGCTATCATTTGTTTCTCTATGTTTTCTGTTTTCCAAGCTATCATTTGTAAAAATGTTAATGACACCAATGTTTGTGAATGCATTAGTTTTTCCTTGTTGTTATAAAGCCAAATATATCCTGTGAAGACTTTGAAAAACACTAAAAATGCTTTAAGCCTTCAACTTTAGGGATATTCATCATCTACAAGAGTACTCGTTCTCTCTTAGCCGAATATGGATTGTTCCTACAAAAGACACTTTGACGTTCAAGTTAGTCAAGTGCGTTAGAACGTAATTAATATGATAATAATTGAACGTAACTAATGTACCTCATACAATGTACTATTTATATTTACTATTCATGTGCCCTTACTTGGATAGGCCTAAGCCATGTGGCCTAATCACTTGTTAATCTTGAGTTATTGTAATTAATTATGAATATTTTGGTTTAACTTTTAAATTAATGTAACTAATAGTGTAATTGGTATGACCTCGTTTAGGCCGAGTAGATGTGGGTCAAGTACATGTTGACCTACCAAGCCGACATGTATTAGGCTAGGATCAGGTTCTATATTATCATTGCCAAAGGATACTGGAACATATATAGTACATTATCTCCTTAGGCTTAACATAGTACATGTTAAATACTTGTGGAAAGTTGTGTCATTTTGTATCGGTACTCGTCATATTTTTTAGGATGTTGGTCTTTGGCTTATATCTTAATATTAATGAGATCAATACGCATCCTTCAATTTACTAGTGGTGATATTGGTACTTGGTGTTAGCAAAATATTGAAGTTAGAAGTTTTGATGATGCCTAAATCAAGTCTCAAGTGCTTAAGTTACAAAAAGATCCTTCAATTTTTCTCTTCCTTACTCTCTTTATTGTTTTAATTAATTGCTAAGGAAATTAAACTATTGAGAAAATTATTAAAGGCACAAATATGCGATTAGAAACCAATCCACACTCCTCTTGGTTTGTTGTTCACGCTTCCGCTACACCTCTCTGACAATTGGTTCTCATCTTTTTTGCTAAGACAAATTGTATTTCTTTATTCTTGTCCAACAAGTATAATAGCCCCTAACCTCGAGAAGCACAATGACAAAGATGTTGTAACGATGAAGAGTAAGATCTGATTAGATGTGGAAGACGTAGGTAATAACTCTCCAAATTTACATATTTTTTTGTGTTTAGTAGTCCTTCTTATCTTCTTTTAGTTTCTTATTGCTTAGAATAAGGATAGTTTTAGATTTTTCCTTTAATTCTTTAGTCTTATAGAAATTGTAATTAAAATTAGGATTTTAGGGGTAATTTTTAGTGTTTGTAAATAATTAGGATATTAATATTTTTTAGAGAAAATCTTTTAATAAAAATATTTTTCTTTATTTTTCTTTTAATTTTGAATTGCTAAAATATTTTTTTACTCTTGATGGGCATTAATTCAAATTTTTTCTTTATTGTAGAAAGGCCTTAAAAATTGGGTTAAAGTGGCAGAAACATTTGGGCCGTTGATGCTGTGGTTTGGAAATGATATTGGGCAGCTGTCTTGAAATTGGGTCGCCTGGCCTACATTGAAATGTTTTTTGGGCCGCTGGAATGCAAGTGATTGGAAGTAATTGGGCTGTTAATGAAGCGCAACGTTTGGGAGTGGTTTTATCTACAACACCTGTACATTTGGGCCGCCAACAATGGGTTTAAGTGAAGTGTGTGTTTTGAGTGAGTTGACAAAAGACGCCTGCTTTCGGGGGTCTCGTTTAGAGCTTCATTTGAAGAAGAAAATAGATTGGGTTGAATTTCAATTAAATGAAACGCATCGTTTTGGCCTAACTATAGTGAATAGGGGTCCTTGCTCGTGCAACTCATTTGGGAGAAAAGAACTCACTCGAGCAAGTCATTTGGCAGAAAATAACCCTCCTATAGGGTTCGCGTGAGAGAGTGAGGCATGAGAAAGAAGAGGAGAGCTCCATTGGTGCGATCCTGACCGGAGAAGATGACTGGAGTTTCCCGGAGCTGCCACGTAGAGAAGATCAAACGACTGGAAAGAAGCGAGGAGCAAAGTGAAGAGGGTCGTCCGATTGGAGAAAGAAAGTGTCACGAACAAGTTTCTTCTTCCCTTTTCCTCTTTAATTTCTTTTTCTTTCATTCTTTCTTCGACCCTATATAAAGGGCTTTCACCATGTAAAGATACACACTTTCAGACGCTCTGCAAATTTTACATTACTCTTTAGATTAGGTTTTACATGCTTTCTATAGAGTAGATTTTCGTTTTTCTTGCTTTTGGAGCAAACACTCGCGGTGGTGACAGCCCGTGGTGGCTCCGATTGCGCGTTTTGTTCAGTACCTTTCTTGTACTATGTATTTCTCGTTAATAATACATTCTTTCTTGACGTTTCTATTTATCGAGTGTTATATGATTATGTTATTTTGATTTTTTTGTGTTCTTGTGTGATTGTGTTTCTTGTTTTTCATTGAAAATGAATTTGGACTCTGTAACTCTGCATTTCTAGGGTTTCTTTGGGAATTATATGACTCCACGGTGAGCATACATTTTCGAGATGTCTTCTTGAGTCAGAGATGAGTCAAATGCATAAAGATTGATTCAAATTTGTGTTTCTTTTCTTTTTAAAGTGTATATCAAATTTAGATTTGCATTGATTGAGAATGAGTGGAAATTGCCATTGTAAGTTCTGAAATATGAACTATAAGACCCTGTGATGGGCTTACTTTAGTCAGAATGTCTTTCTGAGTGTAATTGAAACTTTATCCTCAATCATTTCGACATTTAAATTATGTTTGTGAATTTTAGATTGATGAATAGGCAAATGAATATTGGTTGGTCAAATGAGTGCAAAGAGTCAAATTAGGTTATGAAATATGACCTACAATACCCAGGATTCAACTTCACAGGATGTCTTCCTGAGAACTCTAAGCACTCTTTTATTCACTCCAATGTACATTAACCTATGAAATCAATTCTACTTTTGAGTTTGTTATTTTGCTTTTGATTAGTTATAATTTAGGTACTGATTTCGCTTTGTTTCAATTCTAAATTTTGTTATCATTTGCTTTCTGATGTTATCTGAATTAGGTTAGCTTTAATCTTTGATGTTGATTTAATTTCTCTACAAGTTTAGGATTCTGCATTATGTTTACATTTGTGGTTCTAATTTTGATACTATAATTTTGCTATTTCACTTTAAGTTTGATGCATTGTATAGCTTTTGAATTGCTATTGTCATGTGTCCGTGATTTGATTCCAATTTCCATGCTTGTATGTCTTTTATCTTTTAGCATTTAATTTTGCATTACAAATTGATTTGCTGAATCTAGTTTTAATTAGTGCACTTTTCCATTCATTTGGCTTTGTTATGTGTATATATCATTCATTTTCACTGAATTGATTTCATGCATTTTTATTTTCCCTATCTAGTTTTACTTCTAGTATCCTTGCCTCATTAATTCATACCATTTATAGGTTAGTTAGTTATTGTTTTGATTTGTATGCATAGTTAGGTTTAATCTTTTCATTACTTTAGTGTAAGTTTTATTTCTTTACATTTTATTTCCTTATTTTTCTTTTAAATAGTTTACAAATTTTAGTTTTAATTCTTTTCTTTTTAATTACATTCTTTTAATTGTCCCCACATTGCATTAATAGTTTAGATAATAAATAGTAAATAAATAACATGATTTCAACTTTACACTTTGAACTTAATCTTTGATGAGTCTTTGGATTGATTCTTGGTCAACCCTTTACTGCATTAGGGGGACATAATTTGTTGACTTTTTGTGCGACCAAAAAGCCTTTCAACAGTAGGGTTCTCAAGTTGCACAAGAAATGAGGTGATGCTGAGAAGGTGAAGAGTTGCGACCCTTAACCCTTAGATTCTAGAGAGATCTCACGATTGAGGAGAAAGGGTGGAAAGGTGGAATATTGCAAAGTTTTGTATAAACAGGGGGCTCATTTGCCTTAGTTGAACACAACATTTATGAGAAATTGCTCTGCTACGATATATTATGAGAGAAGTTCCTTACTCAAAAGTCTACTAGTAACAAGTATGTCACATAGTGGGTCCAACATGGGTTCCTGGGATGAGATGAATAATGATAATAGTCAGACCTCAATGCTCTAAATAATCCAATGGATCATCATTCAAGATTATGAGGGTGGATATGAAGGTGATTATCGAGAATAGGGATGATCCTTTTAAAGAGTTTGTCGAGTCCAAACAACCTCAAATGGGGTACGAGTGGGTAGATCTCATTGTGAGAAGTCATTTTTCCAAATTTAGGTGGTAAAGAATATTTGAACACTTGGTTGAATAGTATATACTTTCGAGAGCAAAGGTGTAGAGAACACAATATCCTTTAGGATAGTAAGTGCCAAAGATAGCGTATGACATGATCGAGAGGGTTATATAGAAGATTTTTTTATATGTATATATTTTTTTCACCCAGTTGCATGTTCGATTACCTTTTAACGAGTTCACCAAAGGTGTTCTATGTCTTTCTAACATTGTACCAATGCAACTTCATCCAAATAGTTAGGGTTGCTTATAAGCATTAAGGCTAATGCGTCGTGCATTGTACTTGTCACCTTTTCCTGAATGTTTTATGTGTTTTTACTTAACTTGGCCTAGGACACCTATTACATGGTTGCCCTTGGTAAGTAAGTTGGCTACCTGCTTACTTAGCACGTAAATGTAATCATTCAAGAAATTCAAAAATGAGTTTTTCAAAGTAATGGTGAACTCGATAGGCTGATCCCATTTCTACAATGAAAATAAAAAGTTAAGGTTTTCCTTTTATTGGATTGATGACCCTTTTAGGTACAAGAAATGGTATAAGTACACCTTGTCCGATGAGGATAAGAGGGTGGTAGGTATCTTGGAGCAATACCCATGCAAACTCCCTGCTAACTATATCATTATGGTTTACTTATCAATCCAGCTGATTACTGAATTACTTGGTAAGTTAACAATTACTTATAACTTGGGTATATTTGAGCTAATATGAGAATTTTGTGGTATTTACAAGTTACATGAACCAACACACCGTGAAGATGAAAACCGATTAGGACATGTTTCAAATGTTGAGGAACTAAATATTATAAGAGGTGAAGAAGACTAAAGAGACCCATATGCCTTACTTGAAAGGCTCAGTGGTAGAAACACATCAACCCCGAACCAGCACAAAGAGGATTGTGCCCCTAAAGCCGCAAGGCATCGGCAAAGATGGATCGAAGTTGAGGACTGAGTTGCTTGCTTAAGTTGGAAGTTATGGTTATGAGGGCAAGGGTACTAACTTATGTGGTTTAGAGAGCTCCCTCATCAATATGTGCAAAGGAATACAAAAAGGTTTGAGGGATAGTGAGTTGAAGGTGGGGGAGGAGCCTGAATCGGTCACTCTTATGCATGCACTCTTAGAGTTTCAGAGTCAACCATTGGTGCTCCATTTCAAGGTATTTAATTTGTTGTGGAAGGAAATGACAAACAAAGAGAAGATCAAAATGGCCAAGGAGTTGGCCAATCTGTAGGGGAATTATGAAGTTGACAAGCAGGCATGGGCTGAAGATAAGAAGGTCATTGAAGAGAGTAATAAAAAGATGAGGTATAGGAAGGTGTCTTAACTTTGAAAAGAAGCTAAATAATGATAAGAAAGAGTTGTAAGAAGAAATTGAAGAATTGAAAGATGTGGTTGTAGTAGAGAAAGATGCTCGGGCAGAAGTGGAGGCCGACTTGGTCAAGTTGTAGAAATACATAATATTTAAGCATACCAATGGCTTCAACAAAGTGCTTAGGTAGGTCGAGTTCTTGTACCATAAGGTGTCTTCAAAAGATGCAAGATTTGACGTGAACGAGGACATTTACGAGAGTCGTATGAAGGGTGTGGATGACATAGTGGTCGGTAAGGCAATTGGAAAGACAACAATGACCAAGGATGTCATTGTTAAGTATGCATTTAATGAAGAGGTCGTTAGGGTGAGCCTATATGTTGTTATGAACCCCATGAACTAGGATGAAGAGATGATAAACGTAGAATTTTATATGTTGTATCATAATAGCTACGTAAATAAAAGTAATCTCATTTTATTCATTTAGTGTCTCGTTAAAACCTTCATGATTAAAACCCTCCGAAGGAAAAAAGACAAAGTAAGAAAGAGTTCATTATAGGTTACAAACATTCATCTATTTATAAGATACTAGTAGAAGTAAAACTTTAAATAAGTTACATTTAGGTATTAGGTATAGGTTGCCCTGACAAACGTTCCAACTTGTAAGCACCGTTGCTGACATATTTTAGTACCTAGAAAGATCCTTCCTAGTTTCTAGAAAAGTTTGTCGTCATTATTCTTGGCGTTGGTTGCCATGTGCCAAACTAAATCACCCTTTTTGAAGGCCCTTAAGTATAACTAAGAGGTGTATTTCTTGACCGCCCTCTGCTTGGTAGCTGATTCACAAATCCTGGCTTGTTCTTGTTGACATGATCAAATTAATATTACTAAACCATACCAACTTCAGTATTGCTAAGATAGTACTCGACAAAATAGAAAGGGAAAATTCAACCTTAAGTCGTCTCTCAACAAACACGTAATTGATTCTTATCAAATTAGTTCTTATGAAAACTATACAAAAGGGATAGTAAAATAAAAATAATAAAGAAGATAAAAATAAATAAAAGATTAAAGAAAAAATAACAAAAGATAGAAAGAAATTTATAAAAAGATTTAAAAAGATAAAAACAATGATAAAGAAAGTAGGTTGATTTTATTGTTTTTTCAAAATATGATTTATTATTGGTTATCTAAATATTATTGTTCAATTAATTAATTTCTTAGATTTTCAAATTAATCAATGTAAATTTTCAATTAATTTGTTGGTGTTCTGACTATTAACCAAAGTACATTCTTAATTAAAAGCAAGAACTTTGTAGATTAATCATAGTAAATTTAACCAAAGTACATTCTCAAGTAAATACTACTATACATAATCATGTTTACTCATTTACTTCTTATATCAAGTAAAAAGCTAATTAACCAAAGTACATTGTTGATTAATTTTTGCTAAAGTTTTCACCATTAATCAAAGTACATTATTAATTATTAGCAAAAACTCATTCAATCACATGAAAGTTTTTAACTTTAATCAAGGTAAAATCCAAATTAAAATTAAAAACACTTAGACTTGTATGATTGATATGTTAAGTAGATTTAACATCATACTAACTTGGTACATAAAAATCATTACTTTTACTTGATTAAGAGACAAAAGACATAGAAAAATATAAATCACAACAATAATTAAAAGAACAAACAAATTTATTCATCTGACCTTAGGATTCAGTCAATAAATTACAGCAAAATCAACACTAGATGGAATGTAGAAATAACATAAAAAATAGAAGAAGAGAAGGTGGATAACATGAGAGAAGAGAGAAAAGACAAAATTAGAATCCTCAAAGGGTTCCTAAGCTCCCATAATGTGTTTCCTTAAGTCTCTCTATATAGAAATTGGATTGGACTTTGTTTTAGGTTTTTTTTTAATGTTGTAATCTTCTTTATAATAATGTAGTATCCTCCAATTATCTTCTAAATAATCCAATATCTTCAAGATATATTTTATTGTTGTGGAGATCTAAAAATATTTAAGAAGATATTTGCTAGATTAAAAAGATTTGGCAAATATTATCTTTTGATATTTATTGATATAGTTAAATAAGGTAATTAATTAACAATATCAAATAAAATATCTTAAGATATATTTTTCCCAATTTATCATAAATATTTATCAATTATCAAAGTCCTTTTTATAGAAAACAAATTGAGAAAATCGTAAGATCTAATTTTTGTTGTCCATTCCCTCTTGTTGACTTAGACAAATTCCTTCACATTTTCATGTTCTTATTGCCTTCTTCATGCAATGCTTTGATTGACTTCTTATAGTCTTGATTATTTGTTATTCTTGGATTTATCTTTAAGATGTCATGAAATTTCAACCAATTTATTTTCACATCTCAATGAGCTCAATTTAGCTACATTTGCACTAACACACCTCAATATATCCAAAGAACATTTATGCAACTAAAAAGTTATTTTTAACATGTTTTTCTGTATCATGCTCAATAATCTCAATTATAAAAAATCTTAATTAACATAGTCTATTAAAGTACAAAATTCAATTAAGAATCCAAGATTAAAGGTTAAATGAAGGCATAAATATACACTCATAAGTAAGGTTGGTTATGATGGCCTTATATTTGGCATAGTCATTGTATGTCTTAAATTCAAAGTGCAATGACATCTCTATCAACATGTCATTTGGTTCTTTACGTAGTGTTTGGATCAAGATATGTATTGTAGGCAAAGATGAGTGTGCGTAGATGAAACATTTTTGTTTATGAGAGTTTGAAAGCAAGTGTGCAGACAGATTGGGAGGGGTGGATGAATTGTTTGATCTTCCTAAATTGAGAGAATGTGCAAAAATATATTGATTATGCACTATATAAAAACCAGAATAATTTCTTTATTTCTATTAAACCGAAAATGACCTTGTGTTTCAATTTTATTTTAATTGAATTAAAGCTACACCATTCATCCCAAAATTAACTATGATATTGAGTAATGTCCGAGAATCGATTCCACTTGATTTTGAGTAGGGGCTGAAATATTATATTGCATCGAGAATTGAATAAGAATTGAATTGCATAGATTTCAAATTTAATTATTAACCCCTTAACAAAGAGGCCACAATAAAATTATTTTATATTATATTCATTTTAACCAGAGGGAAAAATAGTAATTTCCTTACTTTATTTATTAAAACAATTTTTTTTATCTATCACATCAATGAAACTATTCATAAACTCTCACTATTGTTTCCTACAAATTTCCTTCATCCATCCCTTAAAACAAATAACACCACAATCCTCTCTCCATCCCCTCAAATTCATCCTCTCACTTTCTTTCGAATCCTCTCCCCACTTTAAACACACCCTTAAGGACTATATTAGCTCTAGCTCCCTTAGAATTAAAAGAATAATTCATATATAAGGTCCACCATTCTTCTTCTAGGACTTGATCACCTTATAACTCACTGACAAAGTCTGCTAGCAATGTGCCTTTATCGGTCCTTTCAACTCATAACAAATGTTAAATTTTAACAATAGTATGGACCATAACAATATTCTTCCTTCTAGGTTCGACTTTTGCAAGATTTGTTTTGGGAATTGGTTTTGACAACGACAACGTGGCTTAAGAAATAGGGTTTTGGCCTTCTTGTTATGGTGACAAGAAATAAGGCCACTTTCTCCACCATTTGGAACTTAATTTTAGTATCTTGAAGGATCTTACTTACAAAATATGTGAATTTTTGTTCATTATCAATCCCCTAAACAAGAGCTGCATTGATGGCATATGCATTAGCCATTATGTAAACCAAGAATGATCAAGTAGTATCCGATTTACACAGGATTGGTGGGAATGTCAAGAATTGTTTGAGATGCTCGAACATGTCTTGGCACTAGTTATCTCAAATATACATCATTGTATGAGTCTTGAATGCTAACCTTAAGAGGAATTGTGAAATGATCGTTAACCTTCCCATGAAACATTGGACCTCTTTCATAGTCTTGGGACTTCTCATATTAATAACCGCTAACCCTTTTTCAGGGTTCACCTTTATCCCTTTTTGTGTGTGCATGAATCCTAAGAACTTGCCACCATCTACCCTAAACACCTTTTTTTTGGTTCAATTGTAAGTTGTATGCTCGTAGGGCTAAGAACACATAAGATAGGTCTTAGGAACGTTAGGCAAGGGTGGGGGACTTTACCACCATGTCATCTACATACACCTTAACACTTTTGCCAAGTAGGTGTTTTAACACCATGTCCATTACTCTCTCGTATGTTGTCCCAATGTTTTTAAGGCCAAATAGAATAACATCATAGTACTATTTGGCCTCCTCCATAATGAAGGCGGTCTTCGGCTTATCACCATCAACCATTGGGATGTGATTATAACTCGAATAGGTGTCTAGGAAACTTAGTATGTTATGGCTGATTGCTTCATCTCTTAGCCGATCAATTTTGGGTAATGGATAAACATCTTTAGGACATACCTTGTTAAGCTTCATGTAGTCCACACATATCCACCACTTTCCATTGACCTTATTTAGCAACACAACATTAGTCAACCATGTTGTATAATGTGCTTCCTTGACTAACCCGACTTGTAATAACTTTTCTTCCTCAACCTTAACAACCAACCTTCTTTCTTCTCCTAACTTCCTCTTTTTTGCGAGACTGACCTAGCTCCGTCGAAGGTAGATAGTCCATGAGAGGCTACCCTTGGGTCGACCCTTTACGAGGTTAGTGGTGGTCTATGCAAACAGGTCGGTATTATTGGTTAAAACTTTGCCTATTGTCTATCATCATCTTCCAGGGTTGAGTCGCCTACTCTTGCCCGCTCAATGTTGTTTGCGTTGAGTGGTGGGATTGGGAGTCGTAGGCTCACGATGTAGTATTCTCAAGTCGTCTTTTGGTCATAGACCGTGACAATATCCCATAATGAGGATGAGAACTTCATAGCAAGGTGAAGGGTGGACACCACGACACCAAACATGTTAAGTGATGGTCGCCTTAATATAATATTATAAGACATGTTTGCATTTATAACCATGTATCAAATTGGTATTGTCTTTGTTAAACTACCTTCTCTAAAGGTGGTAAGTAGATTATATATATATATATATATATATATATATATATATATATATATATATATATAGGCTCGTCGTATGGGGTCATCGTCTCATTTGTCAACTTCAACTTATTGTATGTCTTCCAATAGACAAACTGCCCTGATTGACCAGGACCTTCTTGACGATGAAGTTTTCGAACTACATCGTGATGACCATAAGATCGTCTTGATCCAATCCACTCCTTGAAAGTCAGCATCCGTGAAGGTGATATGGGGCATCCTCTTCCTTTTAAAGCTTATAGATATTACATTAACTACAAGGCCCTCATATGTCTCTTATGTGTCGAAGATGAGGATCCTTCTCCAGCGAAAATATGGTATTGATTGTACACCTTAACGGGGTCTAGCATTATAGTGTCTCACCTAGCATTGAGTTGGTTCCTCTTTCTCTTTTTGCTTCTCTCTATCCCGTTGACCTTCTCGTCATCATCAAACCTTCGGTATCTGGAATGTGAGCTTCCTTTATTGTCATGTCTCATAAACCTTTTAAGGTAGTCGACCCAATTTAAGTCTACAATATTTTGCTCTCTTGAAGCATATTCTTCTTTATCTCTATCTATAATACAATTAAAAAAATGTTAACTAATAATATTAAAACACAAAGTAATAATTAGGTGGGTTGATGAGCCAACCCGCTTCACCACATGTTTAACCTAGGTAAGTTAGGTTCTTAGTAAGTCGGACTCAAAATTAACCCGTATCAAAATTTCAATTTTTTTTCAATCCAATCCAACCCAAACGAATGGTAACCCGAGTTGACTCATGGATTCCAACCCGTTTTGACAACTCTATTTATACTTTTATGACTAAGAATATTTGGACATACATGATATATATAATTTTCGAACTTTAAAATTCAAGCCTTTATCCCTTAACTTATTTATTCTTTTTTTAATGTTTTAAAAATTTCAACGTTGCGATCAATTTTATTGATCTTTATTATAAAGGAAGATCTTAATGTATCATAAAATACAAATATATAAGATTAGTTCAGTAGTAAAGTTGAAATGGAGGGTAAGAAAGATTCTAAGTTCAACTCCTTTAACATTTGAGATATAAAATTGGTTTGAGGAGGAGTTTAAAAAAAGAACAAAAGAAATTGTGAATTCAATTCTCTCTTATAACAATTAAAAAAAGAACAAAAGAAATTGTGAATTCAATTCTCTCTTATAACAAATACTAACAACTAACATTGATGAAAAATTATCATAAATTACTATACTTTTCTCTCTCAAAACTATTTTTTTTTAGTTGTATGCTTCCTAATAATTTTTGTCTTCAATTTTCACATTCTTACAAGAGAGTTCGGATAACAAACCCATGTAATAACCACCAAATTACTTATGTTAAAACATGGCTTCTAATTACTTATTCCGTCTTTAATATTTTGTAAGAACTGATTCCTTAAGCATTTTTCCAATAAGACTTCTAAATGAAAACAATCTTTTGGAGAAAGATGCACACATTTTTCTTTTTTTTCGTCAATACGATTATAGTTTCACTCAAGATTTTAAATTTTCTAAGTGAGTAACGTCATGTTTATGTTAAAAATCCATGTAAGCAGGTATGTAAATAGAGTACGCCCTCTGTTCTTTTCCTCACAATTTAGTGTGGTACATAGCTGCTACATTATATCATATTATATATAAAAAGAAGAAAGAAAAAGCAATAATCCGAGTTGGCAGAAAAAAAGGTGTAAATGGCTGGCGCAGTTGGTCTGAATCTAAAATGAAACGCTTATGACGACGCCGTGGGTCCCAATTAGCCTCCACACTCCGTTTTTTTGTTCTCTGCCAAACGTTCTCTCTACACTCTCAACCCTCTCTTCAACGATCTCTCTCTCAAACATTAACACAAACACTTTCTCCTCATTCTCCCTCGTCTTCTCTCTCCCTATATAAGTATCTTTCGTTCGTTTGCAGTCACTATAATACAGAACAAAGCTAAGCAAATTTTACTTTCACTTAACACCGATTTCACTCACTTACTCACCCACTCACTCTTCAAATCAAATCTAACGCAAACAAAGAATTTTCTTTGACGCCGATGGCGCTTTCGGCCTCCGACGTGCCGGCGATGTACTCGCTGCTCGCGAATTCCATGAGCGCCGATCACCGCATCCGGGCTCCGGCCGAGGACGCCCTTGCGCAATCGGAGTCCAGGCCTGGCTTCTGCTCGTGCCTCCTCGTAACATCCTATTTCTCTCTCCTAGGGTTCTAGTGAAGTTTGCATTGTGCTTTCTGTTTCGTTTTGAGCATTTGGTTTTGCGAATGGAACTGCAGGAAGTGATTACCGCGAAAGATTTGGCGTCGCAAACGGATGTACGCATGATGGCCACCGTGTATTTTAAGAACAGCGTCAACCGCTACTGGCGCCACCGCCGCGATTCCTCGTAAACGCTTGAGTTTTGTTTCTTTTACTTTATTTGCTTATAAATAAGGGGGGAAATGTAGAGGATATGCTGGCAAGATGTTGCTTTTTGGATTTAGTTTTGATAGTGGGGCGGTGAAGCTGTGTTTTGTTTGAAAATCAAGCTGAACCTTACATGCAACAACGTGTGAATGGTAATGTGACATTTTTAATGTGTAGTTTTTCTTCGTTTGTTCAGGGGGATTAGCAATGAAGAGAAAATGCACCTGAGGCAGAAGTTGTTGACGTACTTGAGGGAAGAGAATGATCAGGTGCTTTTATTTTTCCTTCTTTTGGTGGATGTTGTGGTAGGTCTGTGGTGGCGCTTACTATTGATTTGGTTCTTGAGGAGAGGAACATTGTGCATGTTTGTGTTTAGAGTGTTGGTTTGTTACTCTTACCACTACCTGAATGCTGAGTTCATTAGTTACTTCGGTTCTAGAAATGTTCATTCTTGTCAGGGATAGGTTGAGGTTTATATTGTTCAGTTTGCATGGGTTCTAACTTCTCGGTTGTTCCCTTCCCACTACAACGTATTTTCCGCATTGGATACTTCGTGAATGGCAAATGATAGTCATCCTTTGCCCTACCCTGTTTTTCAAAGGCGTTTTAGTATTTTATTTTTATTGGTTATCTTTGTGAATTGTGATAGGTTTTAGATATTTATTTCTCCTAATTCCTTCATTTTTAAAATGCAGATTGCTCTTATGCTGGCAGTGCTTATCTCAAAAATCGCTCGTATTGATTATCCCAAAGAATGGTACTGTCCAATATTTATTTCTTTGGTGTTCAAGAAAATTTACAGTGTCTACAATACTGCGATTGAATTTTTCTCCGCTACCTCCTTTTGTATCTCTCTTCCATTGCTATTTTTTATTCATTGGCTATCTTAATGAACTCCCATGCATGACATTAGGTTTTATCTAATGGTTTTTAATTTCCTAGGCAAGTTTTACCTTCCAAAAAGATTTGTCTCACTTGTCTTTTAATACAGTTTTAATATTTATAAAAAAGAAGCGTTCTGGATTTTTACTTTTCTTTGAGAGGCGTTATCAACATGCATGGCTTTTTTGCTGCTTACATGTTATAAGATATCTTAATTTTTGGCTTCTATGTACTTTTATGATTTTAACATTCTTCTTAAAGCAAGTCCTATATGTTGATATGCTAATTTAATGACTCAGGCCAGACATCTTTTTGGTTTTATCACAACAACTTCAATCAGCAGATGTTCTAGCTTCCCATCGAATCTTTTTAATTCTATTTAGGACCTTGAAGGAGTTGTCCACAAAACGCCTTACTTCAGATCAACGCAACTTTGCAGAGGTGCAGTTCCTTCTTTTATTCTTTTTTCTGTTCTCTCTTGCATTCAGCTGTCTAAATCCATGCCTTTATGCTGTACATTGAAAACTTGCAAAATGTCTACCATCATTATTATTGGAATGATATGCAAACCTCAATAATAATCTTGCCTTTCTTTTTATTTAGAAAATAAAATCTTCTATATAAAAAACTTGTTTAAACATTTTTGCTGTCAACATATTGAGGAGATCTTTGCTACAGATATACATATCCTAAGTCACAGATATACACAACTTTTTTCATAATATATTTTAACTTGTTCTTACTAGGGTAGCAAGGAGGTCCTATTGTTGAGTTGTTGGAAACTTGGATGTAGGTATTTGCAGGCTCTATGGCTCAATACATTAAACTTTTGAGGAGGCAGTATCGCCACTCTCCCTTGAAAGGTTGTCCCAACTATCTAGTAGTTAAGGTCTATACGGGTAGCCTAATTTGATGTGTATCACTAAACCTAGCGTTCTTCAATTTTAGGCATATCTGCATGGGAGTGTGACTCTTGACTTTTGAGGGTCATTTTTTAATTTCAAATATTAAATTGATTATTTTGAGTTGATTTTGTCATATCAAGAAATAAGTCTAATGTCATACCATTAAGAGGGTGATGCATTTAATTTATAAAGAGCAATATCCGTAATTGAGTAGAGACAGGTTCTGTAGTCCAATTTATGGATGTGTTGTATGTCTTAAGTGGGATAGAAACATTTGATGCCACAGGCAACTTAAGTTTGTCATTGCTCAATACTAACATAACCAAATTTCACAATGAAAGAACTAAAATGAATGGTGCTGGTGTATGTGCTATAAGTTTTATTTAACTCCAGTATCTTTTTTTATGTTTGGTACTTCATTCTTAATTATTTTAAACACAAATAGTTGCCTATGGTTTATCCTATAGGCTCTTTTGGGGTTTTTATTGTATTCTGTTTTATTTTTTCTCCTATTTTCTGCATCTTCACCTTTTTGCTTCAAAGTTATGCATCTGATTACGTAGTTCTTCTAGAATAAGATTACTGTTTAGTACATCGTGTGGCTTAAATCATATAATATATTTATACCATTTTGTATGGCAGATATCGTCTCATTTCTTTGATTATAGCTGGCGTCTTTGGCAAAGTGATATGCAGACAATACTGCATGGTTTCTCTTCTCTTTCTCAAAGCTCTAATTTAAATGCCGAAGATCAGCCTCATGAACTTTACCTTACATGTGAGAGATGGCTGTTATGTTCAAAAATTGTGAGGCAATTAATAGTTTCAGGATTTCAAAGTGATTCAAAGTGTTTTCAGGTAATTATCTATCCATATCTTGTTTTAATTCTGTGAGTTTTTTTTTTTTTTTTTTTTTTTTTTTTTTTTTTTTTTTTTTATAGCTGAGCACTCTTTTAAATTTTTCTGGTTAATTATTTTGTCAGTTAAGGTATTCAACCTTATATTACTACTTATATTTTGTAGGAGATTAGGCCAGTCAAGGAAGTCGCACCTGTGTTTTTGACTGCCATTCAATCACTCCTTCCATACTGTGAGACTTCTACTTTTGGTGTATATATTTTCATCCCATGTCTAGGTTATGACAAATAACTATATTATAAACATTTGTAGATTGAATTAAGAATCATTTGGTTCCTAGAAAAGTATTGTTTCTTTAGTGTGCTACACAAAAGCATGTCAAGTTACATTTTTGAAGAATGATAACGTGGAACTTGGATTTTGATGATCCAAACATTATGTTGATAGATTTTCTTTTAGTGAGTATACAAACTTTTGGAGAAGTAATGGAAGATCTCTACCATATGCAAACCGTATCTCTACACTCTACAGCTGGATGTTTTGTTCTTCGTAGAGTAGCAAGTTCAAACATGCTTTTTAATGCATTTTTTGCTAGAGGTTGGATGATGTAATCAAGTTGGTGAGTCATGAGGAGTACTTGAGCTGGGAAGAGAATGTTGTCGCTCATAGTAATCAAGCTGGCTGGATGAAATGGAGCAGAAATTGGGCATAATATTTTATTGGAAAATGCCTGCCAAATTCAAAGGAAAATTCTCCTTGACAACTACAAGACCAACAATACTCTGTGGTAGTGGATATTGCATAGTTAAGAGTCAACAAAAAACAGAAAATAAAGAAATAACAAAAAAAAATATTTAAATACCAAGGTAGATAATAGATTTGTAGGTGTTAGATGTAACGTGCTTAGGCCCATCTCTTTATATTTCTTATTTATAAATGCATAATCTTTTGTGCTCAACACACATTTAAGGATTCAGCCTGTGCCTCTCTCTCTCTCTCTCATATTTCAGCATGGTATCTATACCCATCTCTTTGTATTTTCCTATTTATAAATTCAAAACTCTATCTGCTTAACACACATTTAGAGATTACACCTATGTCTCTTTTATTTCAACAATAGGAAAAGATAACATATGGAAGGAATGATCCTGAAAATGAATTTTTTGTAAAGCACAATGAGAAAATACATTGACTTCCATTTCTTCATTCTTTGTAGACTTGGATATTTAACATATATTATTATCACCATGTTTACGTATTTCTTAATCTATCTTTATTTGTTAGTGCCCTGAATTGTTGTATATTAGTTTTTGTTTTCTCTTTATTCTTTCAAGCTATAGATAATATCTATATGCTTATGTAATTAGAGGCTGTATAAAAAAATTAGACCTTCGAAATGCTAATTTTGCCTTCCCTTCTCACAGCACAATCTACAATGTCTACTTTATTCTTACAAGACATTTTTATTTGCAGATTCTTCTTTTCAAAAGCAGTATACTAAATTTTGGGACTTCGTAAAGAGGGCATGCACCAAATTGATGAAAATTTTAGTTGCCTTTCAGGGCAGACACCCTTACTCATTTGGTGATAAATTTGTGCTTTCTTCAGTCATGGACTTCTGTTTGAATAGGATAACAGATCCTGAGCCATATCTATTGTCGTTTGAGCAATTTCTTATTCAATGTATGGTAATGATTAAAAATATTCTGGAATGTAAGGAGTACAAGCCGAGTCTTACAGGTAGGGTGATGGATGAAAATGGAGTTAGTGTGGAGCTGATGAAGAAAAACATGTCCAGTGCAGTTGGTGGTGTTTTAACTTCTCTTCTCCCCACTGAAAGGATAGTCCACTTGTGTAATGTATTGATATCAAGGTATTCACTTTCCAATCACTTCTTGGCTTGCTTGTATTACTTGTATTTGTTTTGTTTTCTCAGCTGAGTGAGGCATAAGGATATGCTATGTGTTTACAAATGTTATGCTTTATGCAAATTAGAGTTAAATTAAAAAAAAAAAGTAGTTCTGTTCCTTTTGGTTTCTCCAAATCAGTCAAAAGGGATACCTTGTTTAGTAGTCATTCTTTTCATATATGGTGTACTTTTGTGAGTGGTAGTGTGCCCTAATTGCATGGCTTCCTGTGGACAAAGCTGAACATATTTACAAAATCATCTGTGCTTAGTACACAAGGCCAACAATTGTTTTAGGATAAAATTTCTCAAATTAAAATGTATGTAGGCTAAATAGATGGGATTTGAATAATCAATACAAGGATAATTTAGTATAAGAGATCATATTAGTCATTATATTAAATATACTCAAAAATAAAACATTTAGAAATCTCCTGAAAATGTTTTTATACCCTACTGCTTCCTAGAATGTTTTGGTATTGAGGCAGAAAAGTGGCAGAGTTGCTGCTTTTAACTTCAAGTTATGAAAAATCTGTGATAGCAAGTAAGATCGTGCGATTTTCTGTGTCATTTGTGTATGCACGCATGGCTGTCTGTTTGTAGGTCTTCAACTGACCTGTATGGATGTCAAAACGGACTAGTTCAGCCCTTTGGACTTGACCCACCTTGTAAACAGGCTGACCCAGCCTGACTCACTTACCACACAATTTGAAAAAGGCCTGGCTCGACCATTATGGATTAGTGTGTTAAACAAATTAGTCTACCTAAATTTTTAAGAATTATTTAAAGTAAAAATTAAAAAAATCTATTATTTTATTTAATTTTTATATATTTAACAAAACATAATACATGAAAATTAGAACTCCATAATTAAGAACTAAAGATTGCATGTAATACATAATGTGTAATGAATTGAAAAAATAAAAAAAATGTAACTCCACCTTGCTCCTCGGTCCTAATTAACTTCTAGTTTTCCTAGTTTTAACATTACTTCTGTCTCTCAAATTCAAGTTCTCACATCATAGTGAATTAAATTTAAAGTTTAATTTTACATTATATTTGTAATCAGACAAACTTTTTTGGTGGGTTGGCAGGTCAGCCCAGGTTTATAGGTAGACTGGCTCCAATTTTTGGACCCTTTGTACTAATATTATTGTATCCGGCCTAAAGCTGTGGTGGGCAGGTTGACCCATTGGTTTGGACCCATTTTGATGGCTTTCTGTGAGCAATATCTTACGTGTTTAATGTAGGTTTTGATATTCTATTACAACGTTTGAGATAAAATGTAACCTCTTTTTTTTTTAAAATAAAAAAGTTGGAGGTGATAAGCTACTGTTATTGGCTATAATTGTAATTTGATTTGAGTAAAAGTGATATTTCTTGGTATGATTTATCACTCTATTGCCAGCCTAAACAGTGCCGTTATCTTCCAACAGGTATTTTGTTCTGACAGCAAGTGATATGGAAGAGTGGTACCGTAACCCTGAATCTTTTCACCATGAGCAGGATATGGTTCAGTGGACAGAAAAATTGAGGCCATGCGCTGAGGCCTTGTACATTGTATTGTTTGAAACTAATAGCCAAGTAGGTACCATTTATACATCATTGTCTTGTATTTTCTCTTGTTGAGATATTTCCATCATTGGCTATGTTGACTATAGATTAATGTTGATGTGTGATTATGGCTGTTACTTTTAGTTGCTAGGCCCTGTTGTTGTTTCTCTTCTTCGAGAGAGTATGAATAATTGTCCAACTTCTGTGACGGAAATTACTCCTGCTTTGCTTCTTAAAGATGCTGCTTATGGTGCTACTGCTTATGTTTATTATGAACTCTCAAACTACCTGAGCTTTAAAGACTGGTAAGTTCAAGTATACTATCCTTTATTTACAAAGTTATCCATAGTTCAATCTTATCATTCCTAAAATATTGAAGATCATTGTAGTGTTGTTGTGTCTAGGCTTTGCTAATCCAAATTTCTACTCAAGAAATCATGGAGCCATCAATTACTGGTGATGGAACTTTGTACAAAGTTTCTTCCTGCAATGACTTACTATTCTTTGATTTTGCTTGTACTACCTCAAACACCTTAATGCATTTCTCTACCGAAATGCATATTACTACTTTAATTGCACTGTATATAAGGTCAGAGGGCAAAGACAAAAACAAAGAGCAATGATAGAGACAAGTCAAGTGTTGGAGAGCTATCGAGTCTCGATGTTTGGAATAAGATTCATCTAAATTGTTCGTATGATAAAACACCATGAAAACAGTTGTCCCATAACAAAATCAGAGGAGAGGATATGCCCTGGAAGATGTGGCTGTTCCTTTTGAACCGAGACTGGAAGGTGCGGTATATAGCACATTGCCACAACTGGTTATTTTTTATATCAAAGCCTTGATGACATCTGTGTAGAAACTAATCATACAAATTATGATATACCAATCTCATTCTCACTAAAAGCAAGTTTGTTCCTTAATCTCAGCCACACGATGGAAAGATAAATGAGGCACAGTGTCAATTAGATCCAAGCATAACACAAGGAGTGCCATCTGAGGCATTCTAACATGCAAACAGTTATTAGAGTTAGTTATCTTATTTGATGGTTCAGATTTATGTTTCTTTAATAATGACACAGCGTATTTCATAGCCTATTAAAACATTTTTTTTTAATGTTAGATCCTTCTTTTGGTAGGCTGTTACTGGATTTGAAAGTACTATGTCTATTCCTTCTAAACCATTCATTTTCAGGTTTAATGGCGCTTTATCACTTGAACTCTCAAACGAACATCCAAATCTGCGTATCATTCATCGTAAAGTTGCTATAATTTTGGGGCAGTGGGTTTCTGAGGTATGTAATTTATCGAGTGTTGAATGACTAGAACGAGAGAAAAAAGAGAGAAGCACATATTGAATTGAACTGAATTTTTTTGAATGAATATCACATCTGTATGTTCTGTACAACTATGTGTTTATACTACAAGATACAATGTGTACAGCTGTACAAAACTAATAATGATTGATTATGGTTGACCATTGACCATAGTTGACCACTAACTATTAACTTTGCACTAACATCGACTTACTTTGATGATGAACTTCGAAGTTTTTGCATTAAAATTAATCAAAAGATTTTATGAGAAGCTTTCTTAGTTCCTTTCGTGTCCCAAATGTTGTGAAATTCAAAACCTAGACAGGTTAAATAATTTCTATGTTGGTATAGTAAGGTTTTATGACAGTAAAATAACTAATTATCTTAATCCATATAAACCTTCAATTGAGGAAAATTCATTTGTATTCACTTCCTTTGTCTTTTATATCCTTCACAGATCAAAGATGATACAAAAAGACCTGTATACTGTGCTTTAATCAGATTGTTACAGGGTAAAGATTTGTCAGTCCAGGTACATTTGATAGATGTATTCTTACTGCCCTTGTGTTTCTCTGTTAGTCCAACATATACATTTCTCTTTAATCTTGTGTCAAACTAACCATGTGTATATATGTTTTTAGCTGGCAGCATGTCGATCACTATGCTTACATATTGAAGATGCAAACTTTTCAGAAAGGGAGTTTGTTGATCTTCTTCCTATCTGTTGGGACTCATGTTTTAAGTTGTTTGAGGAAGTTCAGGAATTTGATTCAAAGGTAAAAATTACTGCTAGGAAACTTCCTCCTTTTTGATGGAAAATAAATTCTTTAGACATCGTTTGAAAAGGTGAAATGCAGGGTACCGAAGGGAGTATTTCTCCTTGGTTGGGAGTTTAAAATTCATGGACCTAGCCTGTCATGTGACACCACCCAAATAGCCTGTCATGTAATCTGGCAAGCAATTTTCAAGGACATTTGAGGTGGAAGCTGAGGGTTGTGTAGTATACTAAATCCTCTTACTTACTAAGATTGTAAAACCTCAGCAACAGTGGGGAATTGGGTCTATTGGGATTACAGTTGAGTGCTAAGTACCTATTCCTTAAAATGTGCATTAATAATAGTGAACTTTACTTTGCCCCTGGATGGATGTAGTAAGTCATAGTTCAATGTAGGTTAAACCACATTAAGTTTTGTTCCATTTCTCTCTAGCGTTTTTTTCTTTTTGCCCTTGTTACAGCAAAGTAGATGATACTTTTGCCAAAAATACAATTTTTTGTTGATACCAATGACATCATTCGATCCATGCATCCTGGGCAGATGTTATTGTCGATTAGCCAGCAGGGATAGAACATCAGTTGACCCGTTAGTGTTTTAATTGACAAGTCATATAGATGGGCTTTTGGAGCTGTATGTTATTGTTAGTTACTGAAAGCTAGCATCTTGTCTAATGCAGCTGAGATGTGTGTCTCACTAAAGGGCATCACCTCAACCTCAATAAGTGCCTTTGACTACACAGGCCCATTACATTTTCTTCCATTTTACCGAAAATTTATGCATGACAAGAGGGAACTTATATTGTGTAAATTATCAATCGAGACTGACTTTCATTCAATATTTGGTACTATGTGTGAGTTGTTGCTCATGTTCTGTAAATATTTCTTCAGGTTCAAGTTTTGAATTTGATCTCTATCCTTATTGGACATGTTAATGAAGTTATTCCATTTGCAAATAAGTTGGTGCAGTTTTTTCAGAAGGTAACATAAGACATATCCTGTCTATTATTTGCCTACTAAGCTTTGTATTTTAGCCTATTATTTCTTTTTCAGTAAATTGTGAATCAGTTTCTTTACTAGAAAATTGGTGTGACATGAGTAAATATGCCAACTCATATGTTTGATGCTCTGATCTTAAGTTTATTAATTTCCTCTAAAGATTAAACTTGTGAAATAGTTAACTTACTAAGAAATCTAGGGTTGATTTGACATGCACATCTTTGCTATTAAATCGGAATCAAATTTTAAATTGAAAGGATTTTTTCCAGCTCACATCATAGCGCATCCTGAATCAATAAACTTGCTCGATGATAAAATAGAGCATATTTCACTTAACGAAACAAAACTCACAAATGTCCAGACATTAGCATTTGAAAGTTAAGTAACACCTGGCATAATTCAAACATGCACAGCCTATTACACAACACTCAGAATACTGACATGACAAAGCACAACACTACAACAAATCATTGCAGCAGGGAGGCAGATGGCAATAAAATCCAAGAAAGAGGACCACCATTAGGGAGGAAGGCATTGGGTTGGTGGTGGGCATTAGAACCAGGTTGAATTTCCTAAAATGGGGTGGTAGAGCAAACAGTTGGACACATTCCCTCGACTTTCATTAAAATGTAAAAAAAAGAAAAGAATATAAGATTGGTCTTTCTTATAGGGGCAGGTTTTTGTGTGATCATTTCCCTTCACCTTTTAGAAGAGGAAATGCAATAAAATAAGTAGGGATTTTGAAACAGGATCAAGGCTGAGGTAGAGGACCTAGACATGCAAAATTGCGTGCTTTGCGGATGAAATATGACCGCTTCTCTAATTTGAAGCAACTCTGGTCTCAATGGATTTACAATCTGTATTAGTTGTAACTTGATAAAAAAGCTCAGATCATGGTTTACATAGCTACATGAAACCAAGCAAAATTGATCTCTATGGATTTAACTTTCATGGTTTACATACCTATTTGTTTTCTTAGGTTTTACGCTGTAAGGGACATAGAAGAGTAGCTATGTAGTTAAATCCCAGACTAATCAAATTTGGCTGTCTTCTTTCTATTGCTTTTGTCGTGGCAAGGTTTGGGAGGAATCTTCTGGTGAAAGTCTGCTGCAGATACAGCTTCTGGTTGCTTTGAGAAACTTTGTGGTTGCACTTGGTTACCAGTCACCCGTCTGCTACTGTATACTGCTGCCAATTCTGGAGAATGGGATTGATATTAATAGTCCAGACGAACTTAATCTCCTAGAAGATAGCATGCTGGTAATACTGTTGTTTTTTTACCAAATAGATGGTACTACTGTTGTGAGAGAATGTCTGATGAAAATTCAACTGCAAACCTTTCAGTTGTGGGAAGCCACACTTTCTCACGCACCATCGATGGTCCCTCAATTGTTACAATATTTTTCACGCCTTGTGGACATTATGGAAAGAAATTTTGACCATTTGCAGGTTAGAACTAGCTCCATACTCTAATAAATTTTCAATTTACTATTTACTCCTGTTCTCTGTAGCTATTGTGCTCTAGGGTGAAGTAGACTTGTAAAATTTTCAGGGACCATGATTACTGGATTGTGACAACTATATTGTGTATACTTGTTTTTATATGACGTACATAATAATCTATGAATAAATGATAATAAGTTCCTTCTATTCAAGTCCCTGGCCTGCCTCCTTTGTACCTTCTCAAATTTTTAGATCATTGATTCTTGTGTAAAAATTTGTTAGATAAGGTAGTTGAGTCTGTTACATTAGTAACTATGTCTGTAAGATTAGAGATACTAACAGGGAAACTAGTCTGGGATATGTGTTAGATAAAGGTACTTTAGTGTAGTCTAATATCTAATGTATATGGAAGGGAGATCTGTGTAATTTTCTTTCAGCTGGTTTCCATATAAGTTGACAACTATCAAGTTTGTGCAGCACTACTTGAAAAAACTGTAATCATTCAATTTTTAATTTGATGGAAGTATACAAATTCAGCCAATGATATCCCACTGCTTTGTGTTGTATTTCTAAAAATGACAACTGTACTGGGCTTATGATCATTATTACTGTTACGTAATCTTGCTGGTTTAGTTAGTGCCCACCCACATCTAACAGGGAATTTGTGACTTTATTTTAATATTTTTGTAAAATTTTGATGTTCATACTCTATCTTAAATACAGGTTGCAGTGAACATAATTGAAGATTACATAATTTTGGGTGGAAACGAATTTCTGAGCATGCATGCAACAAATATTGCTAAAATTCTTGATTTAGTTATTGGAAATGTCAATGACAAAGGGCTTCTTTCAGTTCTTCCTGTGGTTGATATCTTAATACAGGTATGTCATTCCAAACAATGCCAATCTTCAAACTTCACAATTATGAATAGGAACTACTGAGGCTTTTGGTATATGATGATACCTCCAGTTGAGAGCTACAGGTTTAGTAAACAATGATAGCATTGATATTATTGATATTTGATATCGTGTAATGTAACAGAATAACTGTAACCTGCTACATTAATCCATATTATTGTCTAGGTCAAGTATCAGTGCTCTGAGTTCAAACTGAACGGCTGAAACATATATTGTTTAACACTACTAAGAACCTGATAGTTCTGATATCTTCTATTCTCCTCTTTTCCTTATGCCTTTGTTGAATTTGGATTAGGTTCTTGCATAGGTCCTAGCTTCATTTGCATCTTTAGGTTAACTCATTAAGTTCCCATTGGCTTAGGCATTTTTTTGTTTTGCGTCATTATGATTATGTAGGATGCTTAGCAATATTAATTTATTTTTATTCACATACAAATGGATCTATTACCAATTTGGATAAGGTTTTTTAAAATATGCATTTTTTAATTTTGAAAAAGAATTCCAAATGATATTTTATATCTAACTTCTGAAAAATCATATAAGAGAATATGATAGGTTTCTGATAAAGAAACCTATAGAAACGCACACTAACACACTCCAATAGACTTCTCCGAATGCTGTATAACCTCTCTTTGTATTATCAACAATCAAGAATACAAAGTATACCAGTGATGAGAGCTTAACCTCCCCCTTATAGGACTAAAGAATTCCTATCAAACTATAATTCTCCAAAAGCTCCTTCTAAACAAAATACAATGCTTATTTATACAACCCCTTCCCGCCTTTCCTAACTGCCAAGGCAGTTAAGGTAATTAATGTTTCTTTCTTCTTTCATACACTCTTAACCTCCTAACAGAATATCATTCCTATATTTTTTAAGAATATATTTTTTTCGCAAAAAGTCTTTCTTTATGCTAGTACCTCCATTCTGGCTTTTGGAAATAAACCCATCCAAGTGCATATCTAATTAAATTACTGTGCTGTAAAGTTTTGGTAACTAAGCCACATTTGGGGTTGTTGCGAGTATTAGGTTATCAAATGTAATTTTCAAAAAAAAAAAAAATACTCAACAAAAATGGAGTTTGAAGTTTATCTTTTACATCATTTCAAAAATCTTTTACATTTATCTTCAAAACAAGGAAAAAAGGATTTGTAAATTTGAATTTTAGTTTCAAAAAAATACTTGTTATATTTGGTAATCATGCATCCCATTGTTGCCTTATCATCACCACCATTATCATTGCAACCATTATCACTACAGTCATTGCTACTGCTACCACAGTGCCAATACATTGCTCTTACCACTATTATTATCGTCTATAGCACCATTACTATCACTATCCTCATTGTCAGCATTGCCACCACCTTACTAGCATGTCTTTAAACTAATTTTAACATTATAGGAAATTGTGTAAACTAATGTATTGAAATCAAGAACTAGAAGAAAAACTAACATTTAAAACTAAAATCCACCAAACCAAACTAAAAATCATCCTCTATGGGGCCCATGTTTTTACGTTTATTTCTTAAGTCGATAGGTAAGTTTTTTTGCTGTGATGGAGTGGAAAAGCTTATTCAAGAATTATAATTTCTACTGCCTGTGACTAAGTTTTTGGATGTTCTATAAACTTTTTTTGGTTTTATCATAAGTTGGATGGTGGTTTTCTTTTCTCGTCATATATATTTTAAAAATCCTTGCAAGCAACATTTGAATTTGATTTTGTCTCTTTACAGTGTTTCCCCATGGAAGTGCCCCCACTTATTAGCAGCACTTTACAAGTAAGTCTGTTATAATCTTGTAAGATATACTAAATGAAAGTATGTGTTGATCAACTAATGTTTCATAGTTCATATCATAATCTAGAGAATGCTTTCAAGCCTCGGAATTATTTTATTTTTTTTTGTCTACAGAAGTTAATTGTAATATGTTTGAGTGGAGGAGATGATCACGATCCTTCTAAAACATCTGTTAAAGCATCTTCTGCTGCGATCCTTGCTAGGCTATTGGTGATGAATACAAATTCACTAGCTCAATTAGCATCAGATCCATCAACTTCTCTACTGCTTCAGACTGCATCCATCCCAGTTCAAGAAAATATACTTCTTTGTCTGGTTGACATTTGGGTTGATAAGGTTGGTGTGATTATGTTCAAGAGACTGTTTGGTTCTAAATATATTGCATATTTTTGTCTTATATGTACTTAGACAAACCTGTGAGTTGCATTACTTAATAAATACGCAACTTTAAAATGATTTATATTTATTGGACTGTTGATGTATGTTAAGTCACTAGAAGATATTATTTATTTGTTGAGTTACGAGGAGATATAATCAGTTGTTGTAATTATTCTAGCAAGATAGTATAGGGATATAGAGTGTAATTTTTAACTGTATAATTATTGCCTATATATACCCTCTTGTACTGTTCACTGTCAGCTAATTGAATCAAATTTTCCCTAGTATTTTATTTTTAAGTTTGTATGTATCAGTATCTGACGTATATTTGAATCTCATTGTCTGTGTCACGGCCTAGTTTAGGTTCATTACTTTGCTGCATTTGATACGTTTACTGTATTACTTTATTAACTTACGCACCCCTATGTGAAGGAAATCGGGCCAAAGTGTTTGCGCTTGGTTGGAAGAAGTTCTATGTCCTCTTAATATGCGTAGGATGTCACATTTCTTAAAATCAATATCTGATTAAGTTTGTATTTAGTATTTAGTTTTATGTGTATGTGTCATTTTGGCATAGTTAATGTTGTATCCTCTATGTTTAAATTATGCATTTAATTTTTTCAGGTAGATAATGTTTCTTCCATCCAGAAGAAGACAATTGGTTTAGCCCTCTCAATAATTCTGACATTAAGACTGCCTCAAGTACTTGACAAACTGGATCAAATTTTGAGGTACTAACCTTTCAATAGTATTCATTGTTTGCATATAAGAGTAACTGACCCCTGTGTATGTTTTGATCTACAGTGTTTGCACTAGTGTGATTCTGGGCAGAAATGAAGACTTAACTGAGGAAGAGTCCAGGTATATTTTATTATACTAGGGATGTAATATAAATACCATTCACGTATTTTTCTTTTAATAGCTAACGCTTAGTTGGTTAGGGCAACCTCTTATATGTCAATAACCAACTATTGCAAAAGGGGTCATCCCTGGTTTTAATTAAAGGGCATTCAGTCATGTTTTGAAACCACTGTTCTTCATGTCTATTGTCAATAACAGTGGTGACATGAGCTCCAGCGCATCTCCTGATGAGGGCACTATTCCTAGTAAAGAATTCAGAAAAAGACAGGTTAGAAACTGAAAACTAGATGAAATTTCCATTTTTGAATGATGTACATTGTGAGGGTAACAAAGGAAGTGATGCATTTATTTATTTTTTTCAATAGATCAAATTTTCCGACAGGATCAATCAACTGTCTCTTGAGGACTGTGTGAAAGAAAATCTACAAACATGTGCTGCCATTCATGGAGAATTGTTTAATGCTGCAATGAGCAGTATGCATCCATCTGCATTTGCACAATTGAAGCAGGCCTTAAAGATGCCATAGTTGAGTCTGACGTTTAATTCTTACGATTTGGCGGTGCTATGTGCAAACTCAGTTTTCGTGTTCATAGATTGATACTTCTTGCAGGGTATATGTCCTTTCTACTAGTTTTATTTTATTTTCACTTGCTACCAACTCCCTCATCTGTTAGGTTTTTTTAACAAGAATATGACCTATTCCATATTTTCATTAACCCTAGCCTGAGTGACACGATTGATAACAGAATCTATCATACATAAAGTTGAGTCTAACTAACAAATCTCCACCTAGACTCAAATATTACAAAAAATCACCGAACAATACACAAATTACAAACCAAGCAGTAAAAAACCAATCCTGGACAACAACTTCAGAAACTTCTCTTTAGCGAGCGGCTTAGTCAGCATATCTGCAGGGTTGTCTTCAGATGCAATTTTGCAGATTTGGACATCACCGGATTCCACAATGTTCCTGACAAAATGCAGCTTGACGTCAATATGCTTTGTTCTAGAATGGTAAATCTGATGGTTCGCCAAATGTATGGCGCTCTAACTGTCACAATGAACCTGGACAGTCGTTTGATCAATACCCAATTCCCGAATCAAGCCTTTTAACCATAGTGCCTCCTTTACCCCTTCAGTGAGCGCACAATATTCAGCTTCAATGGTTGACAGGGCAACAACTGATTGCAATGTAGACTTCCAGCTTACAGCAGTATCGAACAGTGTAAACACATATCCCGAACGGGATTTCCTTGTGCCCAAGCACCTGGCAAAATCTGAATCAACGAATCCTTCAATATAATCTCCCCCGTATCTAAGCATCCACTTCAACACTTACCAGTGACTTTGTCCAGGATCAATCATAAACCGACTGAGAACACTTACCCCATGCGCTAGGTCAGGTCTAGTGCAGACCATGCCATACATGATGCTCCCAATCCCACTTGAAAATGGAACAGATTCCATTTTCCTCCTTTCAGCCTCGGTCTTCGAGCATTGCTCTTTGGTGAATTTCAAGTGTTGACCGATCGGTGTGCCAGCTGGTTTGGATTCAGCCATTCGATACCTTGAAATCACCTTCTGTAAGTAACTCTTTTGAGATAAAAACAAATTTCCCTTCAGATTATCTCTCTTAATGTCAATGCCCAAAATCCTCCTTGCTTCTCCGAGCTCCTTCATTTCGAAAGCACCACCCAATTTTGCTTTCATCTCATGAATCATGCTCCTGTCACTGCTGGCAATCAGAATATCATCCTCTCAAACGTAGAAGGAATATTATTTCTTACTTATTCTCATTATGAGGTTATTAACCTCTATAAATATACATGGGTTAGCTGCATATTTTAGGAAATGCAGACGGTTAATTCTAAGAAACAGATCCCTTTGATTACGAGATCAATCATACATAAATAAACCTAATAAATGCAGCACATAACTGTTGCATAAATACAGCCCATCAAATATAAAAACATCCTAAAATATATCACGACAATTACTACCACGTCAATCATGGTTTTTGACACTCCCCCTCAAGCTGGTGAATAGGTGTTTTCCATTCCCAGCTTGGATTTAATCCCTTCAAATTTACTGCAGTTCAAGCCCTTGGTGAGGATGTCCGCAAGTTGGTTCTGAGTGGACACATATGGTGTGCAAATCATGCCACTATCAAGTTTTTCCTTGATAAAGTGTCTATCGACTTCAATATGTTTAGTCCTATCATGTTGAACCGGATTGTGAGCTATGCTAATTGCAGATTTATTGTCACAATATAACCTCAGGTTCGTCCCACTTTATCTTCAAGTCTTCCAATATAATTTTCAGCCATAGAAGTTCACATATTCCGTGGGCCATTACACGAAATTCTGCTTCAGCACTTGATCTAGCCACTACACTCTGTATTTTACTCTTCCAAGTGACCAAGTTTCCACCGAGGAAGGTGCAGTATCCCGTGGTTGACCTTCTATCTACAACTGACCCTGCATAGTCCGCATCTGTATATGCTTCAAGACTTACACTCTTGTTCTGCGTGAACAAAATTCCTCTTCCGGAGGTTCCTTTTAAGTACTGAACAATCCTAAGGGCAGCTTGTAGATGAGCTTCCTTTGGTTGGTGCATAAATTGGCTGACTAGACTTACAACAAAAGCAATGTCTGGGCTAGTATGAGATAAGTAAATAAGTCTGCCCACAAGTCTTTGATACATTTCCTTGTCCACCGCAATATCATCCTTCATACTTCCCAATTTTATATTTGGATCAACTGGAGTACTTGCTGGTCTGCAGCCTGTCTTTCCTATTTCTTTGAGCAGATCAGTAATATACTTTTGTTGAGATATGAAGATCCCTTTCTTGGATTGAGCCACTTCAATTCCCAAAAAATATTTAAGCCTCCCTAGCGTCTTGATCTCAAATTCAGTGGCAAGACACTCACTTAACACTTGTTGTTCCTGCTTGTCGTCCCCACTTACTATAATATCATCTACATACACTAATAAAAGTGTTACTCCCCCTGAAACTGAATGTTTTATAAATAATGTGTGATCTCCTTGGCTTTGTTTGTAGCCCAGACCTGTCATGACCTTGGTAAATCTTCCAAACCATGCTCTTGGAGATTGTTTTAGCCCATATAGAGCCTTTCTTAGTTTGCAAACAGTTCCAGCAGTAACCCGATCATTGTAACCAGGGGGCAATTCCATGTATATTTCTTCTTCAAGATCTCCATGCAAAAAGACATTCTTCACATCAAATTGTTGCAAATCCCAATCATTATTAGCTGCCAATGACAATATTACTCTGACTGTGTTCATCTTAGCAACCAGGGAAAATGTCTCTAAGTAATCAACTCCATAGGTTTGAGTGAAGCCTTTAGCTACCAACCTTGCCTTGTGACGTTCAATGGTCCCATCGCCCCTATACTTTATTGTATATACCCACTTACATCCAACTGGTTTTTTTCCAGGAGGTAGAGTGACAAGTTCCCAGGTTCTATTTTTGTTTAACGCATCCATTTCCTCATCCATGGCATGTTTCCATTTCCTGTCAGACAATGCTTCAGATACAGAGGAAGGTGTGTGTGTGGAGTTGAGGTTAGTGAGAAAAGTTTTATGGGTAGGAGAGAATTTTTCAAAGGATAAAAAAATTTGACAGTGGGTAAAGTGGTTGTTGGGTGCATGTTCTAGTTCCCTTTCTAAGGGCAATGGGCAGATTCAGAGTTTGATCCACCTGTGCTTCTAGATTTTCAGACAAAAGCTCATTAGAATCACTTAAATTTATAGGATTTGAAGGTGTTACCTCATGCAGTGACGGTGGGTTGGATTCTTGGATATTGCCGGATCCTAGAATGGCCTTTTCTCTCCTTGAATATACCAGATTTTTCCCAAACTTCCCGCCTCCATCAGGTGCAGGCTGTTTTGCTGGTTCAGGTGCAGGAGTAGTTGCAAGAGGTCTCACTGGTTCAGGTGCAACATGCTCAATGCTTCCCTCAGTTTCAGGGTCAATTTCTGGGCCAATTTCAGGTCCAAACGTCATATTTGGGGACATGAGAGTCTCATCTTCCTGTCTTACATTCTCCCCCTGAAGATGAGGCTGTTTAAAGTAGCTTTCTTGTTCATTGAAGGTGACATCTCTTGACACATAGAATCTTTTTGAGAGGGGTTGAAAACATTTGTACCCTTTTTGTGTGGTAGAGTACCCTAAGAAGACACACTTGACAGCCCTAGGATCCAACTTTCCCCTTTCATTACTGTGAATATGCACAAAGGATACACACCCAAGTATTCTAGGTTGAAGGTTATTTGTAGGATCTAAGTGTGGGTAGAACGAGGATAGAACTTCCATGGGACTTTTAGAGTTTAAAACCTTAGTGGGTAACCTATTAATTAGATAGGTGGCAGTAAGAAGGGCTTCCCCCAAAAATCTCTTAGGAACATGGTTTTGAAAAAGTAGAGCTCTAGTTTGATCTAATAGGTGCCCATTTTTCCTTTCTGCAATCCCATTCTGTTGAGGTGTGTTTACACATGAGGATTCATGGATTATCCCTTCCCTTTGGCAAAAAGAATTTAGTACAAGGTTAAAGTAGTCCTTGGCATTGTCAGACCTAATTCTTTTGATACTAACCCCAAATTGATTTTTAATCATTGAGACAAATTGGATAAACATAGAGCTAACTTCAGATTTTTGTTTCAATAAAAACACCCAAGTCACCCGGGTACAATCATCAATGAATGTTAAAAACCATTTAGCACCTGAGATATTAGGAACATGGGCAGGACCCCACACATCAGTGTGAACAAGAGAAAACGAGAGAGAACTCATCTTATTGCTAATGGGAAAAGGTACACGCTTGTGTTTTGCAAACTCACACACCTCACAATGGAGACTCTCCACATTTAAATTTTTAAACAGGGAAGGAAACAACACTTTTATAACACGAAATGATGGATGTCCTAGCTGGTAATGATGAAGTTGAGCTTTCTCTTTATTGGTCATGATGGATGTAGATATAAGACTCTTGGTAGGCAGATTAGGGTTCTCCATGTAGTATAGGCCATTCCATTCTCTAGCATGTCCAATCGTCCTCCCCGAGTTCTTGTCCTGTAAGATACAAGCGTTGCTGTAAAAGACAACATTACATGAAAGATCTTTGGTAAGTTTTTGTATGGAAATCAAGTTGGTGGATAGTTTAGGGACATGAAGGACATTTTTTAAGGTCATGGATGGGCTTATTTGGACCTCTCTTTGTCCGGCTGCAGTTATAAGGGTTCCATCTGCGGTAGAAATTTTCTTGTTGCTAGGACATGGGGAATACGTGGAAAAGTATTTGGGTAAAGGGGTCATATGGTCAGTGGCTCCAGAGTCTAATATCCAGTAATGTGTAAATGGTGTATCTGAAACATTGAGCCCAAACAAAAATGGAAACTTACCAGAGTATGTCAATGTACCCTGTACTGGTGGGCTTCTCCAATTTACTAAGAAGTGCTCTTACCCGTTCTATCTCTTCATGATTCAACTGTACAGATTCTTCACTTTGACCTTTAGCAATGTATGCTTGCCCTTGCCCTCCTTTTTTGTATACGTCTCCTTTTTGCCCCCATTCTCGGCTTGGGTTTTTTGGCCCCCATTCTCGGCTTGAGATCTTTCCATCTTTCAGCCCCCATTCTCGGCTTGGGGGTTTTCCGTGTAATTTCCAACACTTTTCCCTTGTGTGGCGTGGCTTATTACAATGAGTACACCAAACCTCCTCATGTTTTTTCTCCATATTGGGAACCCAATTTTTTTCTGGTTGGCAATCATGATTGTTCCTCCTTCAGCTATCATTGTAGAATTTTCGGTGGTTGAGGTTTCCAGCATCAGCCCTCTCATGCTTTCTTCACTCCGGATAATGGCCACCACTTCATTAAGCCCTGGAACCTTTTCTTTTCCCAGGATTTGGATTCAAACTTGGTCATATTCAGGATTTAGGCCTACCAAAAAATCATAGACCCTATCTTGTTCAATATACTCCTTTAGAATTGCTGAGTCTTCTGAGCATTTCGCTTTTATAACTCGATAGTGATCCAGTTCCATCCATAGAGACTTGAGTTGATTGGCATATTTTGTGACTGATTTATTTCCCTGTTTGGCAGCCACAGTCTTCACTTTTACATCATAAATTTGAGCAGCATCCTTGGCCTTAGAGTAAGTTTGTTCAGCTGCCTCCCAAATTTCTTTTGCTGATTTCAGAAACATACAGGTATTACTGATTTCTGGGACCATTGAATTCCATAGCCATGCCATGATCATGGAGTCTTCATCCCATGATTTGAATTTGGGATCAGTCTCATTTGGTACATTACCAGTCAGGTGACTGATCTTCCCTTTACCTTTCAAGATGGTCTTAATGATTTGAGACCATTTGAGATAGTTCTTCCCATTTAACCTATAAGTGGAATGAATATTCTGCATTTCTCCAGTGGTTTGGGGACTGTCCCCAGTTTCCAGATTTACTACTTCAGCCATAACAGGGAGGAATCAAGGTGGAAGGAGTTACGCTGCAATGAAGGCTAGCTCCGGGGCGCAACAATAAAGGCTGCGATTTTAGGTTACAGATTGCGCAACAATGAAGGTTGCGGCTGCAATTTGGTGGCACGGTCAGAGACTCCCAGGGATCTGGAGCTCTGATACCATCTCAAATTTAGAAGGAATATTATTTCTTTCTTATTCTCATTATGAGGTTATTAACCTCTATAAATATACATGGGTTAGCTGCATATTTTAGGAAATGCAGACTGTTAATTCTAGGAAACAGATCCGTGTGATTACGGGATCAATCATACATAAATAAACCTAATAAATGCAGCACATAACTGTTGCATAAATACAGCCCATCAAATATAAAAACATCCTAAAATATATCACGACAATTACTACCACGTCAATCATGGTTTATGACACATCCACGTATAGAAGAAGATACAAAACTTCACTGTCACGATGCAAAATATACACGCAGTCATCATAATTGCACCGCTTGAAGTTCAGCTTCATTAGAAAATCATCAAATTTTCTATACCACTGTCTTGGACTTTGCTTTAAACCATAAAGAGACTTCTGTAATAGGAACACTCTTTCATCCACAGCAAATCCTTCCGGCTGCTTCATATAAATTGTTTCCTCCAAGTCTCCATGCAGAAACGCAGTTCTCACATCCAACTGTTCTATATACAAATTTCGGTGAGTAACTATCGCCATTAAAATTCTGACCGAATAGTGCTTCACGACAGGAGCAAAAATTTCATGATAATCTACACCCTCAATCTGAGTAAAGCCTTTGGCAACAAGTCTTGCTTTGTACCTAGCTTTCTCACCCCCTGGTATAGCTTCCTTTTTCTTGAATATCCATTTTGAACCTACAACCTTCTTGCCCTTTGGCAGATCTACCAATTTCTAGGTGCTATTCTTCCTCAACGCCTCCAGCTCTTCCTCCATAGCACCTTGCCAAAGATGCCGATCGTTGCTGTGAAGAGCCTCCTTGTAACTTCTCGGTTCTCTCGAGCTTTCAAGATCTTCAGCAGCATTCAAGGCATAGCAAATTAAATCTGCCTCTCCAAATTGTTTGGTTGGCTTATAGAGATTCTCCTTTCTCTATCACGAACAAGCTGATAATTCCTCAATTCATCACCAGTTCGTCTTCGGTAACTCACATCACCAGATATACCATCTGTTTCATCACCAAGATCTGTTCGCATTTCACCCGTTCGATTTTCCTCTAATGACCAAACGCTTTTGTCTTGCCCTTCACCCGTTCGGTCTTCCTCAGTCAATGACCGAACGTCCCCATCAGTAGTATGCTCTACCTCAACGAGCGTTTTCTTCTCGCATCTAGGATTTTCAGCATGCATTGCCATTCTTGTTTCGTCGAAAACAACATCCCTACTAATGATCAGCCTGGACGGTTTAGAATCTAACCTCCACAACCTGTATCTCTTAACTCCTTCAGCATATCCAAGAAATACACTTTTTACTGCTCGGGCGTCCAGCTTATCTCCTTTGGCATGAGCGAACGCCAAGGAACCGAACACCCTCAAGTGTGAGTAGTCAGCCAATCATCCACTCCAAACTTCCATTGGTGTTTTATAGTTAAGGGCCGAAGACGGACTCCTGTTAATCAGGTATACGGTTGTATTGGCAGCCTCTCCCCAGAAAGCCTTTGACAATCCTGATCCAAGCAGCAGAACCCTCTCCAGAATTGTTCTGTTCATCCTTTCAGCCAAACCATTATGTTGAGGAGTTCCCACCACAGTCTTGTGCCTCCTTATCCCTTTAACCTTGCAGAACTCATTAAATTCATTTGAAACAAACTCAAGACCATTGTCAGTTCTAAGATATTTCAGCCTATACCCCAATTGATTCTCGGTCTGTGTATGCCACTCCTTGAATCTCTGAAAGGTTTCAGATTTATTCTTCAGAACATAAATCCACACTCTTCTTGAAAAATCATCAATTATGCTCAGGAAATACGCTCCTCCACCATGAGTCTGAGTTCTTGCAGGTCCCCACAAGTCAGCATGGGCGTACTCAAATGGTCGTTCGGTTAAGTGCTTCCCTTGACCGAACGATATCCTGTGTGACTTCCCTAAGACGCAATGGTCACAGAAATCCAGCTTCTGCAATTTATCACCCAGAAATAAGCCTTGCTTTTCCAATTCTTCAAGACCCTTCTCACCGATATGACCCATCCTCAAGTGCCAAAGCCGAGCGGTGTTCTCAGTCTTCCCACTTGCTACCGAGACATGACCAATGACTGTGGATCCCTCCAGAATGTACAAGCCATTCTTCCTTCTGCCTTTGACAACCACTGAATCTCCAGAACACACCTTCATCACTCCATCTTTGACTTTTGTTGTGTAACCTCCAAGATCAAAATAACTTATTGAAATTAAATTTCGCTTCAGTTCAGGCACATACCTCACATCTTGCAGTACCATCTCCCGATTGTCAAACATCTTCAGCCTTACCGACCCCACTCCTTGCACTCGGCAAGCCTTATTTCCCAGCAGAACGTTTCCATGCTCTCTTTGATCTAGACTCTCAAAGAACTCCTTCACCGGACACATGTGATAGCTGTAGCCAGAATCCATGACCCAGCTCCTTTGAGAATCTTCAGATGAAGCTACCAGAACACCAGCAGATTCATATCCTTCAGAAGCCTCTGCCACATTAGTAGTTTCCTGTGCCCGAACGGTTTTGCCCTTCTCTGGGCAATACTTCTTGATATGTCCCATCTTCTGGCACTTGAAACATCTCACCTGTTTCACACCCTCTGACTTCGTCTTCTTCCCATTTCCAGCCTGCTTCTTCCTTTCCCTTTCACCCAAAACAGCCCAAATGCCACCTCGGTTGCCTTCGAATCTTGGAGCTTTTGAAACTCCTTGGTTCGAATTGATGTCACAACCTCCTCTAGTGTGATTACCTGATCTTTACCGTAGAGCAAGGCATCCCTGAAATGCTCGAAGGTTCTTGGAAGAGCATTCAGAAGAATAACTGCTTTATCTTCATCTTCCAATTGCACGTCAATATTCTCTAGATCATCAACGATCTTACTAAATTCTGCAAGCTGCTCCTTTATGGTTCTTGAATCTGTCATCTTGAACGAATAGAGTTGTTGCTTCAAACACAACCTATGAGCCAACGATCTCGTCATGTACAGAGATTCCAACTTTGCCCAGATTCCAGCTGCAGTCTTCTCCTTCGCAACCTCTCTCAGTGCCTTATCACCCAAACACAATATGATTGCGCTTCTTGCTCTATCAACCATTCTTTTCTTCTCTTGCGACATCCCAGCACCCATGTTCAACTCACCCTTCAACACTTCATCGCATCCTTGCTGTATCAAGATAGCTTCCATCTTGATCTTCCACAGCCCGAAATCATTAGAACCATTGAACTTCTCAATATCGAACTTGGTTGTCATTGCTTCTTGAGTTTCTTGATTCACAGCCCCACGGTGGTAGCCAATTGTTGGATTTGAGTGTGAAACAGAGAACCAAAAAACGAGAGAGAGAAGAGAGAAAAAATACAGAGAGGAATTATCTGAATATTACGGGATCGAAAATTAACTCAGAAAACCAAGACAAGCTACAATATATAGCCAATCCAAGTAAAGAAACAGAAAAGACGAACGCTAAAGAACGAACACAAAAGAGGCCGAACAAACAAAATTTAGTTTTGCATTCACGAGGACGATAATAGTAACAAACAAAATTGGAGAAGGTGTCTTATCTTAATGGAGTGGTTGGTTTTTCCGGTTTCGGGTTTCCCTTCTCTTCTTTTCTTCCATTTTGCCCATTGTAGTTCATCTGACCCAAGACATTTCGATGAGCTATCAAAATGAAAATCACCATGACCATCATGCTTGAAGTTATGTTAATTGAAATTACTGTCATTGTGGATTGTAATTCATGACTTGTGCAGTTGAATCTGACATTAACAATCTCTTTTTTTCCAGGATGATATTGAAGCTTTGTTGGTGGTTTTTGACACTTATTTATGATTGTTTCCAGGTCATGGTTTTCCCCCTGATTATAATCATTTTGATTTGTCTATGCCTGTTGGCAGCGTGAAACTCTGTAAATAGGATGCTGTTCCTTTATTATATATAGAAAGGGGCAGCATTGAGTCCATAGTGTTCATTTACTTTACTGAGAATGACAGGAAATCTGAAATGTTTGTAGATGTTTTGGACACATTCGGATGTGTAGTGCAAATTTTTACGAAGTTCTTTGAATGGCAGTTTATACCCATACTGTGTTGCGTTAAATCGAATGAGGGGTATCTGAACAATAGTATAAAATCATTACGACACACGAGATTATTTAAATCGGCAAATGAAGAGTCAATATGTAAGGAGAATTTTTTTTTCTCAGTTCCTAACGAAGTTTCGCTAGCCACATTGAAGTATGGAGATGGTAGGATATACTACTCATTATTAAATTGTTCAAAACTTATAATGACAATATGTATATTCTTGATTTAAAAGTGAGTTTGGTTTATGAAATGTTGTAAGGTGGATATATAAAGTCCTCGTAACCGGTCACTAGAGAGGATTATGTTAACATTAATTTTTTTCTCCCTGAATTACTTTTTTATTTACGTAACTAACTCTCTTTCCAAATTCTATACAAAAATGATCCCATCTCTGCTAATTGTAGAGGTTGGGTTGGGCAATCTGAATTTACATTTTTTTTTCGACTGTTTAGAATTCGGATCTTCGCAGGTTGAATTTTAAACGTTTTTCCTTTTTTTATTAAAACATTTCGTTGCAAAGTTTTGGGGTGCATGTGCCTGTTCATCTATTCCAACCGTTGATCATGAATAATAAAATCTTCAAAGATTCATTTTGTTCTCACTGCTATGTATGCATGATGGACATTAAATTGTGCATGACCAGTAACAGATTTTCCACTGGTTGTTACTGATATATGTGCCAAATGAATAGTAGACCGTTCAGAGCATCTAACTGTTTATTTGTTCACACTTCTGCATGATAAAAATTATAGTTAACTATATTATATTATACTAAAAAAAATTGATTCATTTTTACTAAGTTAAATATACTGTTTATGATTCAGTAAATTGAACTTATGAAATCTTCAGTTTAGTTAACTAATAGAACTATACTGTATTTTTAAGAGGTCGATGACAGAGTTGTATTCTCAAATCTTAATGTTGTATGTATGCTGTCTCGGCTTTCACACCTTTGAGTTTATCCATCACTAGTTAAAATGCTTGGATTTTATTCAATGCAACGATATAATAATTAAAGAAAAGAATAATTTCAATGTGGATAAAATCTATTTTCTTATATCAATAAACTTATCTTTAGTCTTTTGTTTTTAAATATTGACATTTAATCTCTAATTTATTAATATATATTATATTAAAAGACTTATAGAATAAAGATTAAATCTACATATACTTGAAAGTTTTAAAAAATATTTTATTTATTTTTTGTGTAAAAAAATGGCATCAGAACATTCAACATATTCATTGAAAGACAGAAATTAAAATATTTATTTTCATAATTGATGTAAGATTGCAAAAATCACAATTTATAACGTACAAAAATGACCTATTATAACGTACAAACTGGGAACATAGTTCTGGACGATATAGTAAGTCTGCTCATTTTATGACGTAGGAAAAAAATACATTATAATAGATTCAGCATATTTAACAAAAAAGTATGTTATAATAGATTCAACATATTATATCGTAGCAAAAAAAGTATATTATAATATATTCAACATATTATATCATAGCAAAAACAGTACGTTATAATAAATTTATCAGAATTAACATATTATAATAGATCATACATATACTCATAAAAGGTGGTTTTTAAAAAAAAAATTATGCTTACATTTTGACATCCAATCAAATTTACTAGTATTATCTTTTAAGTTTGTTGTTACTCATTTACCAAATATTATGTTTCATCTCCTAAAAAAATAAAGACAAATAAAATAAATTTCATTGTCTATTATAAGAGAAAAATAATATTGATCCAACAAATTGGCAAGACAATAAAATTGCTAAAGAACAAGTGTTCAAGGTATAACTAGTTAAAAGCATGAAATAAAATACATTCAAGATAGAAAGAATAATGAGTGACAGGATATATAGCAATACACATTAAACTCTAAAAGCCTAAACAAAAATAATCAAGATAAGACTCATTATTCTTGAGTGGCAGGATCTGTTCCAGTAGAAGGGCTATCAGCAAAATATTCTTGATGCTTGAGTGGCAGGATCTGTTCCAATAAAAGGGCTATCGGCAAAATATTCTTAATGCCTTAAATTCACGCCATACTGTTCATAAAGGATAATAAGCAAATTCAATGTAAAGGAAAATAACATAGTTACAAGACAATTAGAAAAAATAAATTATATATGTTATCTTCGATGTCTGAATAAAAAGCATCACATTGATCTAAATAGAAGCTTAAAAACATATCTTGAACACAAGGCTATTGTCTAAAATATAGGGCATTGGGACTCTGCATACACACACACACATATATATATATATATATATACACGAGTGTAAACACGATACGAAATCAAATATAAGCAATATAATAAAAGATCCAAATTGATAAATAATACTTTTATATTATATATTGACCTTTGTTTATCAAGAGTCTAAAAAAGAATGTCAAGAAACGTTATTTACAATAAAAGTACTATACTTCCCAAATAGATTGTACCAAAAAAATTAGGACAAGCTATGTCCAGGTTAACAACCTCAGTATTAAGCATTTAATTTACTAATAAGATTATTTTTCTTTACTCTTATTTATTCTCTTTCAACTCATCCAAATAACCTCACTTTCTACTCTAATTCTCTTCCTTTTTTTCATTTTCCAATCTATCACTTTCTTTCACACCATCTAAATGAAGCATAAGGGAACAAGTGTTTCTCAGACACTCCTCAACTCATCTCACATGCATAAACAAACTTTCACAAAAAGTTCAATAAATTTTAGGAAACCACTAATCAAGTTCAACAGAAGAATATTTCTCAAATTAACGAACACATGCAGTAATTCAAGGTTATAAATAAAATAAAAGGTAGATGGTAAAGATTCAACAAAAAACATAGGTAAAATGAACATACTGAAGTGCGTCAACTGCAACTTCAGCAACAAACTTTTGAGTGGCAACAGCTACCAATCTAGTCCTGAAAAAAAAGATGAGCATTTCTAGTCAAGCTCACAATATATGAAAAAGAAATTCAAGGGCTAAAAATCCATTTTTGAAAGTGTCCTGACCCAATTCTATGTCCGGAAAACAAACATCATATTCCTACCTCTGGAAAACAAACATCATATTTGATTTCCGATGTTTCATTCTGTGTTGGTTGGAGAAACTTCTCCATTAAACTTCTAAATCTTTAAGATCATTGGTTAGACTTATTGGTCCTTCCTTTTTTTTTCTATATTTCTTTTTCTGGTTTCTTTTAATTTACTTGATTTTGTTTTTCTAGGTTTTTGTTTTTCTTTTTTTTATGTTTGTCACTCCAATTATGGTCTTTCTCAAAATCAAATAATTCTGCTAAAACTATCACTTAAATTTGAGTGACAATAAAATTACAATTTATTTTTTTAGAAACTTTATGTACTGTTGTTAAGAAATAATATATAAATATTTACTTATTTAAATATTTAAGATCATACCTCCTATTATAATATTATCAAATCTTTACTTATTATAAATCTTATTTTTTTTAAGAATATTTTAGATTAGTTTATCATATTTATTACTAGTTATAAGAAAAGTAAAATAATAAATAATCAAATAAAAAGTATAAACAAATAAAATGATAATAATATTGTGAAATTTTAAACTTATATTTTATTTTTTATTCATATTTTAAACCACTATAATAAAAATAAATTTTATTTCAAATTATGTTATGAAATTAATTTAAACTTAAAAATTTGGTTTAAAACTAGTGCAGTGTTAAAATTAGTACAATTCAGTTTAAAATTAGTATAGTTAGTAATTCAATTTAGTTTATATTGTAGTTTAGTATAATTTAGTTCAGTCCAGTTTGATAAAACAAAAAACAATTTAGTTCAGTTTGTCTGAACTGTTTTGCAGTTCAGTTCAGTTTAGACAAATTAGTTTTTAGTTCAATACAATTTTTAGTAGTGTAGTGCAGTTCAGTTCCATTTTCCCACCCCTAATCAAAATGATAGACCCTCCGAGATCTGTGCCCAAACAGTAGATCGTTCAGCAGGGTTCAGGGCATCATCAATAGGTTTTTACAAATGCAAATATATTTATTTACGTAGACGATTCTCTCCTTACTATCTCACCACACATTGTTGAAATTCTTACTGCGACTAAAAATAAGGTCAATTTATAATATATAAATGGGTACAAATATCACTTTACAAGCTAGTTTTGTGAGATTGAGCTAGATTTAAAGTCCACTTCTTAATATGATATCAAAGCTTGGTTAAATCCTAATGATATTTGTTGTTTGTTGGATATATTGTTTCATCTTTTAAAGTCCACTTCTTCGATATGTCTCTCCTTACTATCTCACCACACACTATCACTAGTGCAAAATTGATCTTTAACGTCACCTCATAGACGTCCGTCCACCAAAACCCCAACGTAAATAATTGACCGGTGGCATAAATGTAAATAATTGAGTGTGGAGACGTCCGTCCTAGACGGGGCCGGACGTCTATAATACAGTAGACGTCCGACCCCTCTAACGGACGTTCAAGGGGTTGACAGGTTCAACTACTCTGTCAGCCTCTTGAACGTCCGTCCTGGAGGGGGACGGACGTCTATATATATTAAACGTCCGTCCCCCTTCAGGACGGACGTTCAAAAGACGTTTAAAATAAGGACTTACTAACCAAAACCGAACCCGCGAGGAGTTATGCGAACCCGTGAGAGTTCCCTCTGCGCCTTGCATTTCCAGGTTGGTTTTTATCTGTTTTGGACCATTTAATCTTACTTTTATTCCGATTAAATTGTTCAGTGATGAAATATCTTTCATTTGAACCGATTAAAAGTCGTTTTCTGTGCATTTTTGTGCAGTTTGTAGCGTGTTCTTGGGCGGCGTTTTTGGCCTACGTTTTAGGTCGTTTACTCCTCCATCTCCCTCCATTTTCATTTCGAATCTGCTCTTCAGACGTGTTGCAGTGCACAAACAAACGTCCAAACCCTGTAATCCTAAATAACCCGTAAATAACCCTAAATAACCCGTCTAATAAAGCCCTTTCTGCAGTAGTGTATAGACGTCCGAGAGGTTCACAGACACAGCGGACGTCTATATAGACGTCCGACCTGACACAACGGACGTCTATATAGACGTCCGGCCTGACACAACGGACGTCTACATAGACGTCACCCACATAGACGTCCGTTGGAGGTCGGACGTCAAAAGACCCACAGAACGGACGTCTATAGCCCGTTCTGCACTAGTGTATGTTGAAATTCTCACCGCAACTAGAAATAAGGTCAATTTATAATATACAAATGGGTGTAAACATCACTTTACAAGTTAGTTTTGTGAGATTGAGCTAGACTTAAAGTCCACTTCTTAATATGATATCAAAGTTTGGTTAAATCCTAACGATATTTGTTGTTTGTTGGACATATTATTTCACTTTTTAAATTCCACTTCTTCGATATGTCACTACCTGATTTGGCTGGTTTGTGATGTGTCATGAAAGTCTTGTACTTACCGTTTCTTCTATTGTTTGGTTAGGAAACAAAATTAAAATTGATGTAAAAAATAAAGTAAATTTAGTTAAAGTAATATCATTTTGAATTTAATGAATGTTAGCATATCACCATCCGATAGAAAATCATAATAAATATATAAGCAAAATACTTTTTGAAAAAGATAAAATGAGTTAAATTTAAGGATAATTGATAAATAAAGTAGTGGTAAGAATTACAGGAATTACTTCATTCAAATGTGAAACTCCACTTACATTGTTTTAAATAGAACTGGCTTTCTCATATTTTACATAAAAGATGTGTGCTAAAACAGATCCTAATAAAAATAAAAGTTTTTCAGTAATGATCACTTTATACATCATTACAAAACCCAAACGTTCAGTCTAAAAATATGACAATTTCGACAACATGGCCTCAAGCTCTGTTAATGACGTACTAAAAGTTCAGCAACTTCTGATAAACATATTGTCATATAAATACTAGTTGGCGTCTAAATTATGAAATATAATCTATAATAATTTAAATTCAAATTAGTTTAAGTATATTTAAATAGATTTTTTAAAAACAAATTCAAATTCACATCTTTCTATTTTAAATTTAATTCACTTAATTGGATTTGGATTAGATTTAGACTTGGATCATGATTTGGACTTTGAAAATCCAAAATAAATGTGTCTAAGTCAAGCTAAAATGGTCCAAGATCGAGTTAAATCATCTTAAGCTTAAGATAAAGTAGAATTGGGTCAGGTTAAAGGTCGAGCCGAGTCAATCTAGACCGAAGATCAAATCAAGTTAGTTCCAATTGAAAGTCGTGTCGAGTCGGTCTAGTCAAATGACAAGCCAAGTCACCTAAGACGAAGGTTAAGTCGACTCGACCAAAGGTCAAGTCGAGTTAACCCAACTTGATGTTGGAGAGAAAAGGCATTGCAAAATAAAATTAGTATTAAAGGGTGTGACCTTAATCGCTTCACCTCCCAATTGGTTGTCGCAAATCATGAAGGGCATGTGAGCTACTCAACAACTTCACTTTTTTACGATACATCCACAAAAGATTTATCTTCTCCTTCTAACAATGTAAATTCATTGTGTTGCATAGATGAGAGAGCTTAAGCTGCAAGCTGCAAGACCTAGCCTCTTGTTTACCTACGAATTGGTTACCCAACTTCAACTACAAGGGCCGTGATAATCAATTTTGAACATTGCACTCCTTCTCCACATGTTAAGGAATGGTGGGTTGCTCTGTGGGTTTATAAATAGGAGCTCATACTTTCCTATGAGAAACACAACACACATCTTTACTCTCCTTCTCATTTTCTCTCTCACATGCTCTCTCATTTTATTTTTCTCTCATTTCTTTATTTTATTAAATCCTAGTTATTTACTCTTTACGAGAATTTCTTGCTAGTTTCCAAGTTCCTTAGAAAATTCAGGAAGTTCATGTTGTATTTTAGGAGACTTGCACAACACACTACTAATAAGTCCTTCAGGATAGTGAATATATATGTCGTAAGAAGTCTAATTTGTTAGTGCTTTTGTCAACATTTACAATAATCTTAAGGAAAACAACTTAACTCTAGAGAATCAAAACATTGTTTTCAGAACTCAAACTGTTTTTGTGAAATCGTTCTCAAACATTTCGAAAATTGAAGCCTTCTCTAGACAAAACTTCTAACGTTGGCAAGAACATGTGTATACTGTATTAGACATGTATAGAGTTGCTTATACTCTCACATCTTCCAAAGTCGACTCCAATGCTCTTGAAAAAACAAGTTCAAGACTAGATTAATGCGAATAAGGTATTTCGACACATTTTACTTAGTGTCTTATCTAATGACTTGTTCAATGTGTACTGTTCATATAATGAAGCAAAAAAATATGAGATTCGTTGATTCTAAAATATACTATTGAATATGTCGTCAGACAAAGATCTATCATAAGGAACTTCTATCACTTGAAGATGATTGAAGACAAGGACACCAAGATACCAAACAACAAATACCACAAGTTGCTTGAAGATATCAAACTGGACTAATATAACTCTATCTAAAGAGTTTGTTTTAGAATTTTTGATCTAGAAACTGCCTTTATCATGGATTGACTACAGAAAATAGCTAAAATACAGAACAAGAAAATGCCACTAGCAAAACTTATTACACACATCATCATTGAATATACCAATAGGAAAGAGTGTACTCTTGCAAGGGTCAAAGCATTATCTGTGAAAGCAAATACGGTAGAAGACAAACCTCCTCCGAAAAGGTACGAGAACAAACATGATAAATAAAAGAAAATAATTTTATAAATTTATGTCCCAATGGATCTAACCCAACATTCAAGAAGAAGAGAAATTCCTCTGTATGTGGAAAGTCGGGTCATCTGACGGACTTAAGACAAACCATGTTCAAAGGTGGTAAAAATTATTTTATAACACTTATAGATGATTATTCTAAATACTCTATACTTAATCAAACATAAGGACGAATGATCGAGGCTGTACCCGATACAAATATAATGCTTAATTAAGTGCAGTATAATACTAGGTAGTGACTCCTAGATCGTCTCTCAAGGACCAAATGTGGTTCAAGAATTAGATCAAACACATGGTGGGGGGTTTATGGACAATTTTGTGTAGTGGAAATGAAACAACTAAAACACGAATTGAACTATTAATTGAAAAACGATGGTTCACTAACTCAATTACAATGCTTCCAATCAGAAATTAGCAACAATTAAACACTACCTGAACCCCTAATCCAACACAAGCTAGCCAACTAAGCGAAGACTAACCATGCTTTCATAATTGCAAACTAAGCGAATGCAATGCACAAGTTCAATCAATTCTGCTCCATACAGTCCAATCAACTAAGCGAAGATTAAACACCAATTAGGCAACTAAGCGTATACCCAATCGCAAGCACAAAACAGATTGAATGTTTAGCCAAGTTAGAGCAGCAGAAACGTAATTACAGTCCAAAAATCTCAAGGAAACGATGCAATTTCGTTAATGACCAACCAAGCACACTTAAGCTATCATTAAAATGAAACCTAGACAGCAAAACAAAATGGAATTAGAGCACAAAACACAACTTTAATGGGAAAAACAAAACTGCATATAGAAACGTAAATGGAAGCAAGAAAACAAATTGAAATTGCACTTGAAAATGTAAATGATTCATTACAAAGAAAGGGAAAAAAAGAACCTAAACCCCCAAGGGGGGGGGGGTGGAAGAAGACGTCCCAAAGCTAAGAAACCCTAAGAGAAAATAAAAATGAGGGAGAAGAGAGTCTTTCAAATCTAAATTGGGGTATTTAAAACCCCAAATTACAATTTTGCCCTTGGTGTGAGCTTCTCCTAAAATTTGACAAAAAATAGGCCCAAAAGTTAAATCTGTCCAAAACTAACATAATTAAAATTACAAAACGAAATTAATCTCAATTATTGATGTGACCACACTCTTGTTGTCCCAAAATATGTTTCCAATATTGTCCTGCAAATAATAATTGGAATAATTAAGCCCAAATAATTCAAATTAATTAAAATAAGAATTATTAGTCAAATTAAGCTCAAATAGTGAAAATGAGATAATAATTGAGAATTAGACACAATTCACTAACACAATTCGGTGTGGAAAACTAAGTGAATAATATAAAATATTGATTCATCAAAATATACCACACTTAGTCTTTTGCACTTGTGGGAAAAATCAAGACGCAGAACAAGGAACAATTCTAAAGACATCAAGAGAGTGACACAACCTTTAGGAAACAAAAAACAAAAAGACATACAAGTAAACAAATGAATCCTAGAAAGAGAAAAGGAGTAGACAACATCCATCAGATAGATAATCATAGAAAGTAGATACTCATGGATATGATCCAAGGAATTCAAAACATGGCAAAATAATCAATCAACTCAAGAGGTGAATCAAAAGCAATAGAACCTCACAAATGCACTATCATTGTTTCTCTCAAGTGTCTAGGATAAATAATGTCAACTCAACGCACTCAAGAAAGAAAACACGAACAAACTTGGCAAGCCTCTAATATCAACAGTAAAAAACATATGCATGTTCAAATCAAAAGGTCTTTTTATGGTTGTAATGCGGCCAAGGACAAAGGAGGATAACATATGGATGAGAAGTTACAAACTAAAAGAAATAGAGGAGCAATGGGGAACAAGTGAAAATACAATCAAATCACACCCAAAACCTCTAATTCAGTCTTCTTCTTGACTCCATTATTCAAATTTTTATTTTTCTCATTTTTCTCTATTTTTTTCTTTCTTTTTTCATCTTGTCTCTTTTATTTTCTCTCTTTTTAGAACACAATTGGAAGAGACAAGATGTACACATATTTAAAAAATGTTAACTCTCGGCAAGTGTAATCGAATCGTATCAAGTAATAATAAATGGTAAGACCAAGTATCGTTTCCTAAGAGACTCACGACACTAAACAGTTATGTGATTACTCAACTAATTAAGACTCTAAAGAACAACTTTTGGGGGTGTTGAATGCAAATGCAATAAAATAAACATGAATTCAATTTGATCAATTGAGGTTAAACACAAGAATGAATCAATGAAGTTGATGATATTGTTGTTGGGGTTTAGATTTCACCTAATTTACTCTTATGCATATATGAATTCATCTTTCTTCATTAATGTTAATGCCACTTTCTAATTTACCTTAAACCCGATGTCTCGGTGAAGAAAGCCTACTCCTAATCACTAGTTTACAATGTCTTGTCTCCCTAACAATTATTCATGCATTACATTCGCACAGAAGCTTAAAGGCAACCAACTCTCATATCGCTATGTCTAGGCAATACTACTTTTGGGAGAGATTCCCCAGATCTAGATTTCTCTGTATGTGTCTATATCGACAAAATCAATAATCATGAAATTGAATGAGTTAAACAAACATGCATAGAGCAAAGAGGAAAAACCCTAACAATTAATGAAAGAAAGGATATAGATTAAAGAACCAATTCAATACTTGAGAGTTTAAAAAGGTTACATATTTCCCAACAACAATAAGGTTTAGCCCTCCATTATCATGAAGAAACTAGATGAACAATGGAATAAAAGAATGGAAGAGATAGAAAAAAACCCTAGAGAGAAGAGAAGAGTTGCCACAATCCCCAAATCTACCCCCCAAGGAGTGAAAAGTGTGTTTCTGTGCTTAAGCCATCAAAAGATACAAAACCTAGGACATGCAAGTCCTTAAATAGAACATAAAAATAACAAAAAACAGGTCCAAGCCCACTTAAAATGGCGCTCAGCTGCACTTTTGCCGCTCAGCAATACTTGCGGCTCTTCATAATGAAGCTCAGCTGCATTTTTACCCCTCAGTGGTGATTTCGGCAACTAAAAACTGGCGCTCAGTGCAACTTTTTTTGCACTCTAGTTGACATTTCTGCATTCTGGTTGACTGGTTGACTTTTCTTGTTGACTGCTTGACTTTTCTGGTTGACTGTTGACTTTTCTAGTTTCTGGTTGACTTTTTTGCATTCCAACCATTCGGTACTTTAACTCTTCTTTCAAATCATTCCAATAACCTACGAAATCAAAGGAATCTAGCACAAAACCATTAAATTCATCTTCAACTCTCTTATTCACAAAACTAAAGCAAAAATATGAGTTAAAGCAAGTTTCTAAGTCAAAAAGGGTTGATTGATTATCAAAATTAAGTATAAAAATAACGGTATTTCAACCATTATCACAAAACAACTAAGAAGAGGAACTAACTAGCCAATTAATCAAAATCCCCAAGAAGACCACACTTATTCCCAAAACACTTCCAAAGCTCCAAAATTCCCTAAGGTTAAGGTGATCATGGTTTTTCTCTTAAGGGTAATTAATGAGCTTTAAAACGAAGAACATGGGAAAGCATAGGCTCAAAGGGGTTATCAAAGGATCAAAACAGGGTAGGCTTATTTGGCTAGAGAGGCTCATGAGCAAAATTGCCTTTATCACTTCCAAACATACATATTAATCAAGAATCATCAAAAAGAGTCACGCCAAGGAATATGTGCAAGCAATCAAGAGATATATCACACCCAAGAAAGAACATAAAGTGGCTCAAATCTCACACAGGGTATTTATCACAATCAAATCAACCTCTCAAACATCATAATTATCTTTCCAAGCAAAGAAAAGCAAGGATTTCAAACCAATAGTATCAATCACGTGAAGGAAAAGCCTACAGCCTAAACAAAATCCAGGAATGAAGAGAAACATGCAAAATTGTACACAAACACAAGCTTAAAACAGAACAAAAACAACCTAGAACTAGAAAAATCTAAACCAAGAAAAGCATAAAGAAAGCAAAAAATGAAACAAGAAAAAGTGAAACAAAGAAAAAGTGAAAATCTCCCCCAATAGACCACTTAAACTACACAGTGTCCTCAATGTATTATAAGCATAAGATCAAAGCAATCAGTACAATCAAAGTATCATGGACAAGTGCAATAAAAGTGTGGAAGGGAGGAGAAGGGAAAATAAAAATCCCCTAGTCAGGGTGGAAGTTGCCAAATTTGAACTAACAGGGAGATGTTTTCCACCACTGGCTCCAGTAGGGCAATTTTCAGGAGGAACTGCTTCTTCCTCCAAATCTGATCAAGCAGGGAAATGTTCCACAACTGGATCTAAGAAGGAATGATTGTTGATGAGCGGGTTCAGTTGGTGCCTATTGATCTTCAATCTTTTGGGTATGTTAGCACCTTTGTCTTCCACTGTGGGTGTTTGTTGGTCAAATTCATGTGTACCTCCTGCAACGTGGTTAGTACATTGTGGCCCCAAAGAATTGACATGCAGAGGTATAACACCCAATCCCAATGTATCAGACTGAACCTCAGAAATACTCCCAGAACAAGAATCAAGTATGATAGCTCCATCCTTATACAAAATGTTGGAACCGGGAGTTATCGGAAATGAGTGTAGCGACAGCGGAAGAAGATGGAATAGAGGTATGGGTGAGGTGTTATTTTGGAGATTGTTCTAGCTCAGATGGCCCTCCATCAAAGGAAGGAAGCTAGAGGGGATTTGGGGGAAGCACATGGAGGTAACTTTCGGCATGAGAAATAGCTGGAAATGCATTAGCAATTCAATTCTCAAATTCATCAAAAGTGTTTCTACAAGCTACGCAAAGGAGAATTTATAGTTGATTCTCCATGCTTTGTACGGTGTAGATTAAAAGAAGAAATACAGATCTTCAACCACGTGGCAAGGTGTGTGATGCGTGAAGATGTTCTGGAATCAGCACTGTAACTCGTAGAGTGGTGTGGAATGCATCAGCTGTGCAGGATGTGTTGTGTTCGCTAAGCGCAAGAGGGTTTGTGCGCTATGCACCACCCTTCTTTATTCTTATCTTCTTGAGCTTTGTCTATCCTTCTCCTTGTGTTGGCTTGGTCCATGCTGGATCATCTGGTTGGTCTCTTGGTTTCCACTCAAAGCATGCAAAGAGTACTTGACCTTCTGGAGAGGAATCTTCAAGGTCTTTTTGAAGCTTTTTGGTCATTCCTCTAGTGATGGGACCTTGATGTATCTTGGTGCTTAGCTCCTGCGTATCAAAGTATAGATTTAGAAGCAATATCAACAATAACAGACTTAGATTCATGTTCAATGCATGGATAAGAAGTATTTAGATAGTGTGGCAAAATGTGGTTCTCATCAAGCAGAGAGGGAGAATTTAAAACATGCTCATCAACAATATAATCATCAACATACCCCTCAACACCATAATCATCAACAACATAATCAAATTTAGGTATGTTTACCTCCACTTCCCTAAAGGTTGCTACATTGATGGAAGATGAAGATGGTCTAACTGGCTCAAAATTGTTGCTTATACTTGTCTGGTCCTCAAAATCTTTATTAGTATCAACCTCCTCAGGTGCAAGAGTAAGAACATATGAAGGTGGGAAAGTAAGTGGCACAGTGGGCACATGACTCTGCTTCCCATCTCCTATGTTGATGGCACTGACATCTTGTGGAATCATAACAGTGTGAGATGGTAACTCTAAATCTTGAGACCGTTCCTGATTGAGTTGAGTGGTCATCTGTCCTATCTGATCATTCAAGCTTTGAATTGACGCTATGGTCTCTTGCTGGAACTGAATGTTCTACATTGTCATATGTTTCAACAACTCCTCCAATGTAGGCTCAGAAGTCATATGTTGAGGAGCTGTTTGGGTAGGCTCACGAAGCTGCAGCTGATGTTGTTCCTGGACTAGTGGAGAAGGCATACAAGAATTCTGAAATAGTGCTTCTTGATATTGATGCTACTGTGGAGTACCATACCATCCCAGGTTAGGATCATTCCATCCAGGATCTTTGCTGTAACAGATCAAAATCATGCTGAATAGGGAAGAATTCATCCAAGAACAGTCGCTTACGATCTTCCCAACTAGCGATGAATCCTAGAGGAAGACAATAAAGCCAATCCCTTGCTGCTCCTTGCAATGAGTGTGGGAATGCCCTTAAGAACATGCGATCAACTGGGACATGTGGAGGCTTCATTGTAGAACAAATGATATGAAACTCCTCCAAATGTTTATGTGGGCATTCACCTGCAAAACCATGAAAATCATCCTCATTAAGTGAAGTTGGCTTCCAGGGAGCACTCTCAGGACTTGGAGGATGAGCCATATTGTTCTCAGCATAAAAATCAGTAAAATGCACATAAGAATCAGAAATAAATTTGGTACAGCAGATGCAATATGCATGAGATATGGAGCAATAGACACAAAATGAGAATCATAATCAGAGTCATATGTAGAGGAAAATTCATAATCAGAGGCACTGGAAAAATAAGCATTATTCATGTAACCAAAATATGTAGACATGGCAAAAGAGAATGCAACAAATTATGCAACTAAAGCTATCTAAATCCAAATACTAACAATTCCTAGAATGCCTAACTAATCTATGAACAGTCCTATCAAATTTAGGATCAAAGGATGGTAGTTTCCCAGGATTGCCCCTAGTCATACATTGAGTCAACTCTATGTGCAAAAGTCAACACAAGCAAACATAGGGGGTAAAACAACGATATTTGCAAATGGTATGGTTGTTGAAACCTTTCTTGTGTTGTAAGCAATGGTGTGCTATGAAAATAGTATGCGTGTAAAACAATTACAGAATGTATGCGCAAATGTAAAGAGATAGGAAGAAGAAAATCAAACTCAGTTTTTATATTGGTTCGGCCTCAATGCCTACATCCAGTCACCCTCCAATTCAACCTTAAATCGGAGAGTAATTCACTATAATGATCAAAGTATTATAGCCAAGGCTTTATAGAGCAACTCTCAAATGTAAACACCTCACAAACTCTCAGTCAAATATAGAACAACAAAACCTGCCAACACAGTACTACCCCGTTCTTATCGCAGCAACCCCTTTGAGATATCCCCTCTCAAAGTCAAGAGTACACCACTCTTCTTCCTGACGCCACACATACAGGGAACAAAAAATAAAAGATTGCAAGTCTTCTTCTCCTGATCAAACATAATGCACCTTAAGTTGTGCAGAATCGATCAGTCTTTTCAGTCTAGTCACGTTTGCTTCTCAAGAATGTTTCAAGATCTGTAAACCACTTCTCATTCTTAATTCTTGGAGCCTTTGATCAATCTATAAAACTTCCCAAATGAAAATCAATTAGATATGAAAGTGTAATTCTCAATTGTTCTCAATTATTCTACAGAAAATCAAACAATTCGTCAATATATATTTTATATCAATTCTGACGCAAATCAAATTGATTTACATATTAATGTAATCGGTTACATTAAACACATGTAACAAAATTACAACCAATTCAGCTCTTAATTGAATATACAATTAATGCAATCGATTCTCATTAAATGCTTGGTCAAACATATTCAAAAATATGACCGTTATAGCAATTATATATGACAAGCATAAGTAAGTTTTCAAATCATAACAAACTTAATTGAATACATAAACCATGTAATCGATTAAACTTTAACACTTAGAAGATTTTTGAAAACTTTTCTTTCTCAAAACACATCATAGCACATTTGAAAAAGATATGTGCAAACACACGAGTTTTAATCGATTCACTGACTAATGTAATCGATTCAAAACTAGTATTTTTGCCATAGTTTAAAACTCAAGTTGTTTGATGACCTTAATTGATTATCACACCACTTTAATCGATTTAGTCATTCATATATGCTTTTTTGCATGTGTTTTTATATCACCAAAACATATATTGTGTATACACATATATGATTATTTCTCAAACACAATATGTCAACAAATATGACAAACACAATATGTGCATATTTCACAGTAAGCATTAACACATACAACACATAACATAGTACGCATACATGTGTTTTTATTATCAATGTGTTGTCATCATAAAAAACAAACATCACAGGGATTGGGTTTAGCTAACACTATGCTTCCCTATCAACAATCTCCCCATTTTTTGATGATGCACAACCATGATTAATAAAAACATGTTGTACAGTAACCGATTTCAATTATCTTGTTCAATTATTTCTCCCCCTTTGGGCATTAGCAAAAAAAGGATATATAGAAAAGTGTAATTGAAACAGAGATATTGAATCATATAGAGATGCATCAAACAAGTTATCAGAAATATAATGGTGCTCCCCCTATCAGTAATATTCACATGAATGTTACATTTTCTCCCCTTTTTAACATGTGAACCAGCATATAACAACATACAATACTCCCCTCATCATTATGCATATCACACTTCAGTATCAAAGATGCATATCAGAGATATGACAGAGTATGTATCATCCAAATATGTTCAAGCAATGTACCAGAAGATTTTACCAATATGATATCAGAGCAAATATGATACATCTTGAACCAACCAAATCAGTTTAATCACTCATATACTCATATCAAATTCACAGCAGATTAAACACAATGAGATATATCATGAATAAACATATAAAAAATCACAAGTCAAGGTTTAAAGTATAGAAATCAACAGTTTGGAAACTTCAAACCAATTTACGAATCACAATCGATTTTAGCCTTCCTTTAATTAATTTCATTCTGTAGTGTAATGTGAAATACTTATTTCAGCTCAGCTAGAAATCAGCATTCCTGCATATCTTTTCAATCTCATATAGATCAAGCATTTTAGTCTTTATGCAGTAGAATCACAATTTAAGTATGATTATGCAATGAAAAGATGTAACAATGACATGTTCAATTTAGAATCATACAAGTGATTGAAACAAATATTAGATTAGCTTAAGCAGTCAATCACAATTCACCATTCACAAAGATTAATTAAATCAAAAGCATAATTTTATTCATATTTCAATAGGTGACTACAATCAACCAAAGCAAAAGATGGCTTAAGAAAGCCACAAATAACAAAACATACAAAGTACTAAGAAAATATTACTTCATTCTTTTCTTATTTTTCTTTTTCTTCATGTTACAGATCAACATGTCGTCATCACTCTCTTTTGCTTTACTCTTCTCTCCTTCTTCACTTTCTTCAACATCATTTTCTTTTTCACTCTCTTCATTCTCTTCGGTTTCTTCAACATTGCCAGATTCATTCATTTGCATATTTTCCTTAATATCATTTATATCTTGACGAATGTTTTGACAGAGAATGGTTAAAGAATGCATCTGCCTCACGACCTTTTTTTCAAATTCTGACCGAGGCATGTAGGGTGTTAATGATGAACTAGCAGCTTCTTCTTCTTCCCCAACATACTCATTTTTGAACAACCAGCCATCCGGACCATGTTGGAGTCCCATATGATGTAATGCAGACTTATAACTCATATTGCTTCTACCATAGGACTCACTAGATTCATTTACAAATTCCACACCAAAGTAAATCAGCACTTTAGATATAAACATGCAGTAGGGTAAACTTTCAAACTCAAGTCGAGTAACCTTGAGCATGTTTTCTGATACAACGATAGCCCAATCAGTTTGTATATTTTCTTTAAGCGCTTTCAGCAGACACAAGTCCTCAATTGTTGCTTGTGCATGATTGCTTCCTCTTGGCATCAGAATCCAAGAGATGACAAAAGCACACAGACGATCATCTTTTTTCATACCTCCTTCCATGCCGCAATGGCATTGCTAACCTCCTAACCGAAAGCCAGCAATCTCTGTCCAGACTTCATTTGTCAGTTTTATGTTAATAGCTTTTACCCCGGAACAAATTGTTCCATCACTGATCTTCAAGTTTGAATAAAAGACCCTCCCCAATTCTGGATACCACATGTCAGCCATTTGCACAAAAGTTTTCAAACCATGCCTGTTGAGCCATCCCAGAAAGATGAATCCCTCTTTTCTGAAAAAGCTCAACTTCAGATATTCTTGAGAAATCAGCTTCCTCATTTTCCAGCTATCTAGGAAGTTGGATTGTGCACTATCATCACTGATCCACCCATAAATGTTTGCTCTACGTTGCATGTTTCTATTTCTTAGAGTCTTAATCCTCTTTCTCTGAGACGATGAAGACGCCATAGTTATATTGAGTGGTCGAGTAATTCCAAGAATCCCCAAAGAGAAAGATTGTTGAGTTTGTAGAGAAAGTGTGATTGACAAGTTTCTTGGTTTAGAGATTATAGATCAAACTTTTAATTTGGAGGGAACACCAAAAAATTAACCTTTCGCACAATAGGGGTACAATTGATTTCACAAGACTTGAATTTAATTAAATTTCAACACACCAAAAAAGGTTATGTTAATGTTAATCAATTGTATTAGTTCGAAAATCGATTACGTTTTAACACAGTTTTATCAAAAACAGAGAAATACACAGAAAAGATGATCGACTTCATTTATAGTCTAATTGATTAATAATCGTGAAAACAGTTTTTCAACCAAAATTGCCAAACAGACAACCAACACTCATTCATACATATAACATACATTCACATACAAACACTAATGATGCATGAATGCATGATTTTGACAATAGATGTTACCCCATTGAGTTACTCAAGAATTTTGATATATTCCACTGAACCTCATCCTTGAGAACTTGTCTGCCTTTGTGGCAGTTCACTTCCCTACAAAGTCGAATGGTTTTGTTGCAGGTACCCAAATAAACTTGGGGCCTTTTTTTGTTAGTCACAGGAGGTTGTTCTTTAGGAATCCATTTATACTTTCCTCTTGGAACACCAACCTTCCTATAATAACAGTTTCTAACAGTATGACCAATTGAATTGCAATAAAAATAAGCATTGGTAATAGGTTTGCTTAGATCAATAAATTTCTTTGAATTTATTCTATTACTCTTAGCCTTGTAACATATCCCTTTCCTATTAATAGCTCTACCTTGTGACCTTAAAACAGCTTCTAAATTATCTCTACCAAGAGTAAACTTAGACAGCGTGCTAGTCAAGTATTCTATTTTTTTATATGAGCATTGCAGTTTTGACATTCTTTCTCTACAATTGGAATTTTAATTTTAACACTATTAGCAGATTGCAAAGCAGTTTCAAGTTCATTTTTCAGCTTCTCATTTTCATCAATAAGGTTGTTAATTCGATATTCAAAGTCTCTTCTTTCAGAGTTTAATCGATTTACCTTGTATTGTAGTTTCATAGCTTCTGCATGTAGTTCTTGATATGTTTCCAGTAGCATGTAATACTTGACTTCAATTGGCTCATTCTCGAAATCACTATCACTGTCTTCAAAACACACAGAACCCGCCATGAAACACAAGTTTGACTCCTCCTCTACACTCTAATCATCATCACTGGATGAATCAGTGTTAACTAATTGGCAAGTGAACCAAATCGTATCAAGTAATATAAAATGGTAAGACCAAGTATTGTTTCCCAAGAGACTCGTGACACCAAACAATTGTATAATAAATTAACTAGTTAAGACTAAAGAACGATTCCATTGAATGAAATTTAATGCAATAAAAGTAAACATAATAACTTGAATGTAAAATTGATCTTTTGAAGCTAAAACAAGAATGAATGAATGGTATTGAGATGAGCAACCAATTTAATGGATTGTCTCATGAAAATCCATATGAGCACCTGAAACCTTTCAATGAGATTTGCAACACTATAAAGATCAATGGAGTGTCGGATGATGCTATAAAGCTTAGTTTGTTTCCTTTCTCATTGGGCGGCAATGCTAAGTTATGGTTGAATTCTTTTCCGGAAGATAGCTTTACCAAATGGGAAGATGTGGTTGCAAAGTTCTTGAACAAATACTTCCCACAATCTAAAATCAACAAAGGTAAACAGGAAATTTCTTCTTTCAGGAAGGGCATGGAGGAGACGTTAGGACAAGAGTGGGATAGATATAAAAGCTTGTTGAGAAAGACGCCCACACATGGATTTGATGAAGCCACAGTAATCATTCTTTTCCTTGGAGGTCTTGGTTCACAAACCAAATTGATGTTAGATGCCTCAGCTGGAGGTAATATCATGTGCAAGACTTCAGAGGAAGCCTATGAATTGATTGACAACATGGCTACTAATGATAATGAGATGCATAATGAAAGAAGAGCTCCATATCAGTAGAAGGGAGTCCTACAGTTACAATCTCATGATGTTTTGCTTGCCAGAATAAAATTATCACTCCACAATTGGAGAATTTGACAAAGAAACTCTTTCAAATGCATAATGTTTCATAGGTTCAATAGAAACTCTGTGAACTATGTGGTGGTGATCATATCAATGGTCAATGTGTTTTTCCAGTAGAGACCCAAGAAGACGTCAACTATATGACCAACTAGATAAGAAGTTGGAGGATAAAGTTGAGAAGCAATTGGGGCTAATACTGAGGTTAACCCTAAGGAAGAATGTAAAGCTATTGTGAGCATAAGTGATGAGAGAGTAGAGGAGAGAAAAGAAAGAGTTGAGTTGAAAGAAGAAAAAGAAGAGAGAATAGGTGAGGTTGAGAGAAAAAAGAAAGAAAAGAAGAGGGGAGAGAAAAGATTTGAGAAAATTGAAAAGATTCTTCCTTACCCTAAGGAGTGTGAAAAAATTGATAAAGAGAAGCAATATGAGCGTTTTAAGGAGTTCTTCAAGCAATTGGAGATTACTATGCCCTTGACCTAAGCACTACAGCAAATTGTTGCTTATGCGAAGCACATGAAGAAAGTCCTCAAAAAGAAGAGATATTTAGATGAGGAAACTATTGATATACAAGGCAATTGTAGTGTTATCTTGCAGAAGGCACTTCCTCCAAAAGTTAAAGATCCAGGAAGTTTTACTATTCCTTGCGTCATAGGGAATGTTGAGATAGGGAAAGCCCTAATTGATATAGGGTCAAACATTAATTTGATGCCCTTATCTGTGCTTGAAAGGATTGGTGGTCTTAAAATGAAGCCTACTAAGGTTACTTTGCAATTGGCGGATGGATCTACCAAAAAGCCTTATGGTTGATTTTGTGGTAATGGAAATGGAGAAAGACATGAAGATTCCTATTATTCTTGGAAGGCCATTCATGAAAACGGCTAAGGTAATCATCAATGTGGATGATGGGACGATAGCACTTAAAGACCGAGAAGGGGAGGTGATCTTTAATGTCTTCAATGTGGAGCAGCATATTCAAGTTAAGAAGAATAGTCATAAAGCTGCATATGAAGATGCACTAATGACTAGGCTTGAAGATGCTAAGCCGATCAACAATGGTAAAAAAATTTTCTTGTCATAGGTTAAGGAGGAAGAAAAAGATGGGAAAATGGTTCATCATGACTCAGTGGATGAACAACTCAAACTTGGCACACCGGTGAGATTCAAGAACAAGTTGTGGGTTGTGAAAGAGTTGAACGATAATGGAGTAATAGATATTGAAGCTTCGTATTCTAGAAGAGTCAAAAAGGTGGACAGGAAGTTATTGATGAGTTAGTGTGATGAAAGCAAGAGGAACACCAACATAGAAGATTGGACTTGAGCTTTATTGAGTCAAGCTACTAACGTTAAAGAAGCGCTTACTCAGAGGCAACCCAGTTTTCTAAAAATTTTCTTGTTATTTGTTTCTGTTTTTAGAATAGGTTGTGATGTACTTGGCTAAAACTTATATTTGATGCAATGATTTGATGATGTTGTGTTGTGATGAGTATTGCTTGATGATGCTCTTATAATTGATTGATGTTGAGATGGTGCATAAGATGTTGATATGCAGGTGGTTGCTCATAAGATGTGTGAACTGCATGATGTTATGATTGTGATTATGATGCTGAGCAGGATGTTTATCTGAATTATCTGGAACTTTGAATTAGCTTGTATATGAGGTTTTGAGCTCCAAAGTTTGTGTTGTGAATGATTGATATTCCGTTGAAAGCATGAATGATTTTGCCCAGGTTTTTATGATTGAATCGCTTGCTTGCATGTGTCATATGATCAAGGCCATCTGTTGTTATCCCTTTTTAGCCAATGCATGATTTTAGTCCAACAAAAAGAGCACAATGTGTTCTACCCTTTGAACCTTGAGCCTTAAATCTTGAAATAAAACCCTTTGTTGAAAATCTTTACCTTGAGTTAAGTTGAGAATATTTTGTGTGGTATTGATAAAGGTTCAAGTTTGGGGTGGGTTGTTCGGAAAAAGAAAATGAAAAGAATAAGCATTGAGCTAAGTATTGAGCAAATGAAAGAAAAGGAAAAAGAAAAGAAAGAAAGAAAAGCTCAATGCAAGGGAAAGTTGGAAATAAGTGAAATTGAGTTATTGGAAAAAGAAATTGTGTTTGAAAAAAAAAATTATGAATGACTCTCTTAACTCAAGGATTTTGTGATCCAGAAAAACCAATGTTCTTCTTACCCCAGCCACATTACAAGCCATGAAATTCCTTGTGATGATACTTGTTTGTGAGTGTGTTTGATTATGGTTAAATGAAAGGAAATTTTGTTTTATGTGACATTGGGATAGTAGAGTGAAGGAGTTACCTCTATACACACCTGTGTGATTGAGTGAAACACTTTGACTGGTGAGGAGTAGTTCCATGAATACATGATCACATTTATGCTTAGTTAATTGATCATTCATGAGAATAGCATTTGTTGGATATTATGTGATTTTGTGAGCACCATGATGAGTTGTTTGAATCAAGGCATGTGTACATCTTGACTGAATTCTTTGTGATGAGCTGATTTCAGTAATTACTTGTCTTGAAAGAAAGAGTTTTGGAATGTGTGAACCATTGTATTGATTGTTTGAAAGCTGAGTTATATCTTGTTAGCTTGAGGACAAGCAAATTCTTAAGTTTGGGGTTGTGATACGGTTGAAAATATCGTTATTTGATACTAAAAACACCCTTTATGACTTAGAAACTAGCTTGAAATCATGTTTTTGCTTTAGTTATGAGAATAAGAGAGTTGAAGGTGGAATTATTGGTTTTACGCTTGGTTTTCCTTGTTTTAACAGGAATTAGGATGGTTTAGAAGAAGAGTTGAAGTATCAAGGAGCTGGAACTTAGGAAAAGCTGGAAAATCATCAGAGAGAAGGACCGCAGGTGGCGCCTGAGCGCCCTTTTTGTGCCGTTGAGCGCCAGTTAGTATCGCAACTCACCCTTGGGCGCCCTTCTAGGGGCGCTGAGCGCAGATGCTTTCACAATCACTCCTGGGTGCCCTAAGTTTGGACATTGAGCACCAGTCTCGTGGGCTTGGCCTTTTCATGTGCTCTATTTAAGGATTTGGACATCCTAGGCTTGGTATCTTTTGACAGAAGAGGCGCAGAAACACTCTCTTGGAGGCGGATTGGGAGGCGGAAGCTCCTATCTTCAACTTTTAGGGTTTTTCTATCTCATTCTTTTCCATTATTCATCTAGTTTCACCATGTCTATGGTGAACTAAACTTCAATTGTTGTTGGGGAAACGATGTAATCCTTTGAAACTCTCATTTATTGAATTGATTCTTATTTTAAATGCTTTGTTCATTAATTGTTAGGGTTTTTCCTCTATACTCTATGCTTGCTTTGTTTAACTCATTCATAGCATGATAATTGATTTTGTCGATATGAACACATACGGAAAAATCTAGATTTGGGGAATCTCTCCCAAAAGCAGTATTGCCTAGACATAAGGATATGAGAGTTGGTTTCCTTTAAGCTTCTGTGCGTTTATAATGCAGAATTAATTGTTAGGGAGACAAGACATTGTAAACTAGTAACTAAGGATAGGCTTTCTTCGTCGAGACATCGGGTCTAAAGTAAATTAGAAAGTGACATTAACATTAATGAAAAAGACGAATTCATAAATACATGAGAGTAGATAGGATAAGTCGAACCCCCAACAACGTAATCATTCCATATTTTGTAATTGATTACAAGTCACAAAATGGCCTACACTTGTTTTAGGACTTCACCTAACTTGGTCACGACACCAACATTAGGTTTGCCCTCCACCATGGACTACCCAAACCTTAGTTTGGAAGCTCTACTCACACTTCAACACTTAAAACATGTCTCATCCATTGAAGAAATATGAAAAAATTATGAAAAATGTCTTTGGTTAGTGGTGTTCCCACAGCTGGGTCCTGCTGAACAAATTTTTGTACAAAACCAGAATTTTTTTTCGTGTAATTGTTTTGCAGGGTTCTTGTAATCGATTACAAGTGTCAGAATACCCTGTACATTCCTAAAATCCAATAAAACTTTTTCAATTCCTCAATCATAGTGGACACTTTGTTTTTAACATTCCAAACAACAACTCATTTGACAATGCCAATAGGGAAAGGAATAACACTTCAAATAACATTCACAATAATGAATGCAAATCAAGATCCATCTTCATTAACATTAAAAAAAATGTTACAATACATTGTTTTGTTCATCTATGTACAATGATCTTTTACTTTCTATAACAACTAAATACACAAATCACTCATTTTTCGCCCTATTTGCAGTGTACGGAGTTCTAAGGGCTCTACTCTTGTATCGCTTTCTTGATCTGATCCTCATAAACCTCTCTACAGTCAGTTGGTTGGTGTAAATTCCTCCCGAGCTTACAAAGGGAGTGTTCATGTGGGATTCTTCACGAGGCGTACTATGTCCACCATCATCTTTATTCCTCTGTTTATTCTTCTCTTTAGCCAACTCTGCATGTTTCTAATTCTTCAATTAGAGATTCTTGTTCCTCTAAAGTGAAAATAAAACTTTCTCTATGTTTTGTTTGTTTTTACCTTTTCGATGTTTGTTGGTCCTCTTTCTTAACCTCTCTAACTTTGCATGAAAATGTCTCCTTGCTTGAAGCACCAACATCATCACCCACCTGAAATTAACAATAATTAACATAGTATACAAACATTGATTTTAGGCTTAATAGCCTCTTTTGTCCCAAGTTTTGCTCGATTGTGTCAATTTGGTCCTTGGTTTTAAAAAGTGTCAACTTGGTCTTCACTTATTAAATTTTGCATCGAAATTGTCCCCTCCGTTAAATAAAAACAAACAGCATTAAAGATGGATGATATGGCAGAAGACGTGGCATTTTGTAGATATATTTATGTTGACGTGTCAGAGAATGAGTGTAGAGATGGAATTTAGGAGTGCTTTTGGTTACAAAATACCCTTTAAACTTTTTTAATTACAAAATACCCTTTAAACTTTAATCTCATTATATCTCCCTGCACCTCTCCACAACTTTTTTAATTACAAAATACCCTTTAAACTTTAATCTCACTATATCTCCCTGCACCTCTCCACAACTTTTTTAATTACAAAATACCCTTTAAACTTTAACCTTTATTTACTTTAACCTTATGCTCGCCTATGTCGAATTTCATTACGGCTTCGCCTCTGCCACCGTCCTCGTTGCAGCAGTCATCGGATGACGCAGAGTCTCCGCCATCCTCAGAATCGCCATCGTAGCCTTCATAATCATCGCCTTTACCATCATCATCAATGTTACCACCATCCCCAAAAATCTCTTCTCCTCCACCTACCGTATCTCCGCCGAAAAAATCTCCTTCGCCGGCACCGGAGAATTCCCCTCCTCCACCAACGCTGGTTCATTCACTGCCACCACAAACTCCTTTTACTTCTCCACCACCTACCCCTTCTACTTCTTCACCACCTCCCCTTTCTCCGTCGCCACCTCCGCCAGATCAATCTTCTCCCCCGCCAAAACGTTCTTCGCCTTCTCCGTCACCAAGACTTTCAGCTCCACCACCTTCTCCCACACCTTCTCCCTTTTGCACAACCAAAATTGAAATGGAGGTCGAGGTGTCGAACGCTTCCACTGACTACAGTCGTAATCCATGTCTGGATACTTACAGGATGACCAGAGGTAGAGTCAGATCTGAGGCGAAATCTATGGAGGGGTTGGTCTCTATCACGCGAAAGCAAGAAAGAGTCCACGGAGTGTAAAAAATGAGAGTATGCCTCGTTGTTTTTGTCACAATCAAAGAGGTCTTCGTCATAGTGAAAATAAAAAACGAAGGTCTCTTCTCCACCGGTCGTCGACAGCGGCACCTCAACCACGCTCAAGAACACAACCAGCGTCGTCCAGCAACCACAGCGTCGTCCAAAACCCCAATCGAAAAGAGCCCCAAATTGAAAAACCCTAATCACGTAGAAACCATCCCCACCGCGAGAATCCTCATCGTGCATCAACATCATGCCTCCTCAGACCTGCAAAGCAAGAGAACCAAACCAGAACGGATAAATCGCAATGCAGCCATTTGGAAATTTGAGTTGGCGGGGGCGTAAGAAAGAGGGGTTTGGGGGGTGGGGGTGGTGATAGGGTGTGGGAGGCGGAGCGGGGCAGAAAGGGAAGTGAGAGAGGGAGCAAGTGGGATAGATATTCGGTGGACGAGTGGGATGCCATTGCCGATTATCCATTACTAACTGCAACACTCTTTTTGGAAGAAGAAAAAGATTTGATCTGAGAAGTGGGATGTCATTCTTAACTGTCACATTAATTATAATTAAAAGTAATTAAAAGAAAAAGATTAATCCAAATTAATTATAATTAAAGGAAATACTAAACACGTCACCACGCATACAATTTAAAAATGTCATGACTTCTGCTAGATCATCCATCCTTAACGTCGTTTATTTCTATTTAACGGAAGGGACAATTTTGATGCAAAATTTAATAAGTGAGGACCAAGTTGACACTTTTTTAAAACCAGGGACCAAATTGACATAATTGAGTAAAACCAAGGACAAAAGAGGCTATTAAGCCTTGATTTTATCAACAAAGATCATTGAATATACTACAACATACAAAACTCAAACAACAAACCACATACCACACTTTTCTCCATAACACATCTGATGAAGTTGTCACCCACATTTTTATTCAACCAATGCAATATTCTAGGAAATTTCTCTATAGGACCTTCGGGAGGAATGAAATGCTCACAAAACCAAACCTCAAATACATGAAAACACAAAATTTAGTCAAATAACAAGCCAAAACATCAAAATAATTACATCTTAATCAAGAAACAAAAATTACTTGAAACATGTAAACACATCCATCAACATACACGTTGCTTTTACTTTTTCCTTTCTTCAAAATAATTCACTCAAAATATTCCTCCCAAGTTTAACATTATTAGTCAAATCTAAAAACTATCGAAATGGCGTCTTCTCAATAAGTGACATGTGTTCCTCAGTCAATCTTTCATTCAAAGTACAAACATACTTTGTTTTGAAAGAATGACGAACGCACAACTGCATCAAAGAAAACAAATTAAGAAAAAGGGAAAAATCCAAAAACGATAACAAATAAATTCAAACAAGAAATAAAACCCCAATTAAACAAAACACAAAAGTCAAACCAAAAACCCAAAACGAAAACCCAAAGGGAAAACCTAAAGCCAAACCCAAAACGCGAAAATGGAAAAACCAACGTCACCGGAGGATGTCATTATGCACAATACCGTCAACGGAAGCTTTTGGTTTGTCCCACGCAAATGAGGAGGTTGAACAAAGCTTGGAGAGAGGACGAAAATAGAGGGGCAACAAAAATGAAGAGAGAGAACGCAAAATGGGGAATATGAGAGAATGGAGAGAGATGATGAAGGCCCAAGGGTAATTTTGGAATCAATAATTTCTAAACCCTAAGCCCTTTTCCATGTCACATTTTTGCATTAAAATTTTATTCCAAATGGATCAATCCTGTGCTGACACGTCAAAAAGTTGGTAATATATCAGGATCCAAAAAGAAATTAAATTGGTAAAAATTTGAACTTGATTAAAAAAAATAGAAATAAATTAAAAAGTTTAACAAAAATATATATTAAAGTAGTATTTAAGTCAATATTTAATGACTATTGTGTTAAAGAAAATATCATTCATTAAGTAACTTCATATTCAACTAGGTGTAATGGAATATTTGAAAGAAAAATAAAATTCTTAAAAAGATGGTGAATGCCTTGTTTAAATACCTAATAGTTTTCGAGAGGTTATCAACCTAATCTTGAATACCTAATAGAGTTAAGGTGCTTAGATAAGGTAATGTTACCTTATCCTAAGAAAAAGAAAATAGACTCTAAAACTTTTGATTGTTTTTTTCTTAAGATACGTAAAACATAGTGTCGTCTATAGGTTTCTTGTTTTTAAAAGTGATGTAATTGAGCATAATACTAGAGACAAAAAATGTTGAGTTTTTTGAAAATATATTTCCTTTAAAAGTTAGTGAGACACTTAAACAAACTATAAATACTAGGATTTAATTACTCATATTGTTCCCATGTTGGGGACAATGTATCAACTTTGTCCCAATTTTTTTTAAAAATCAATTGCATCCCCAAATTCATTAATGTGTATCAATCAAGTCCTTTTTAGTTGATGTTGTATAAATCGTTACCATTGACTAATTAGGCATACTTTCGTGGAAATTTATGTAGACTCACACACAAGGATTTTGTGATGTAGAAATTTGGGTTAGTAAGAAAAATTGAAAAACAAAAATATTGGTGACTTCAGTATAGTCAAAAAGACAGCTAGAAAGTTTAGCTAAACGCATTGAAAACTCAAATAGCTTAGCAAGACATGTAGAGAACTCGGCTAACTGCATGAAGAACTAAAATAGCTCGGATAACATACAGAGAGCTCGGTAAAGTGCATGGAGAAGTCAGATAGCTCGGCAAAACATCTCTAGAGTTTGGTAAGGTGTATTAAGAAGTCATATGGCTCGATATGAAGTCGAAATAGCTGAGTCTAACAGGTTGAGCTCTCCAGATTCAAGTCGAGCGATCTGACTTCTCCATGAACTTTACCGAGCTCTATAGATGTTTGTGCTTAGTGTTGAGACTGTTGATATGGGGAGCACAGGTTTTGCTTAACCCAATCTTAGAAATATTTGTGTTTTTGATGATGACAACACATAATTAATAACACATGTATTTTCTGTGTTACATGTTCTGTGTTTACATGTTATATGTTCTTATTTACTGTGTTAAATTTGTATGAGCATATATGAGAACATGATTGTGTTGTTCATTGCATATCATTGTGTTAAATATGTGATTTTATATGTGTATGCATGACATATGTTTTTGGAAAAGGAAAACCACATGCACTTTAGTTGAACTTTAAATATGTGGCAAAATAGCAGTTTTAAGTCGATTACATTATGGGGTGAATCGATAAAACTCGTGTGTTTGCACATAATCTTTTCAAGTGTGCTGTGAAATTTTTCAAGAAGAAAAGTTTTCAAAACTGTGCTAAGTATTGTTTCTTAATCGATTGCATGTGATTTGTATTCGACTAAGTTGGTTGATGTTTTGAAAAACTGTTAAATGCTTGTCACAACTAACACAACGGTCATATTTTTAATTGTGTTGACCAAGCATTAAATGATAGTCGATTGCATTAATTGTACATTCAATTAATTGTTGTGATTACTGCTAAACTATTATAACTGAATGGTGTATTCGATTACATTAGTAGCAAAGTCGATTAAAATGCGTCTGATATGTGTTTAACTATAAATTGACGCTGATTTGAATTCTGTAAGGACTTTTGTGATTCTAACACTTTCATACTTTTGCAAAACGCTGTGTGATCTTACAGATAAGGGAAAAACTCCAAGAATCAAGATTGACCGTGATGATCAAGGATTCAGATATTTTTTGAGGAGCATGACTTGATGTGTTTCAAACGTCTTATCAATCTGCACATTTGGGTGTTTACTGCATGATTAGGATTTACAATCTTTTGAAGATTGGCTTGGTTTCCTTGTTGTGATTATAGGAAGAAGAACGGTGGTGTTCTTGACTTTGAGGGTGCCTCAAAGGGTTAGACAACAGAAGATGGTGTTCTTGTTGCTAGTCTTGTTGTTTACTACCTATATTAGATTATAGGGTTAGAGAGGTGTTTTATATTTTTGACGTGAGGTCTCTATAAAAACCTTGTTGTAAAAACCTTGATCTTTATAGTGCATTTTCTTCTTGTGGTTGGAAGGACACTGGATGTAGGCTTGGTCGAACTAGTATAAAAACATAGCGTTTGAATTTTTTGATCCATACTCTCTTTTATTCATTCAATTAAGTTCTTTGCATATTCAATTAAGTTTTCGCTGCATGGTTAATCATTTACCTTGCGATTCAAGAAAAGTGTAAAGGCAACACATTTTGTGAAAAATATTTTAAAAGCTTTTTGTTTTTACACTTCAAGAAGAAAAGTTTTCAAAACTGTGCTAAGTATTGTTGCTTAATCGATTGCATGTGATTTGTATTCGACTAAGTTGGTTGATTTTTTGAAAAACTGTTAAATACTTGTCACAACTAACATAACGGTCATATTTTTAATTGTGTTGACCAAGCATTAAATGATAGTCGATTGCATTAATTGTACATTCAATTAATTGTTGTGATTACTGCTAAACTATTATAACTGAATGGTGTATTCGATTACATTAGTAGCAAAGTCGATTAAAATGCGTCTGATATGTGTTTAACTATAAATTGACGCTGATTTGAATTCTGTAAGGACTTTTGTGATTCTAACACTTTCATATTTTTACAAAAAGCTGTGTGATCTTACAGATAAGGGAAAAACTCCAAGAATCAAGATTGACCATGGTGATCAAGGATTCGGATATTTTTTGAGGAGCATGACTTGATGTGTTTCAAACGTCTAATCAATCGGCACATTTGGGTGTTTACTGCATGATTAGGATTTTCAATCTTTTGAAGATTGACTTGGTTTCCCTGTTGTGATTACAGGAAGAAGAACGGTGGTGTTCTTGACTTTGAGGGTGTCTCAAAGGGTTAGACAGCAAAAGATGGTGTTCTTGCTGCTAGTCTTGTTGTTTACTACCTATATTAGATTAGAGGGTTAGAGAGGTGTTTTATATTTTTGACGTGAGGTCTCTATAAAAACCTTGTTGTAAAAACCTTGATCTTTATAGTGCATTTTCTTCTTGTGGTTTGAAGGACACTGGATGTAGGCTTGGACGAACTAGTATAAAAACACAGCGTTTGAATTTTCTGATACATACTCTCTTTTATTCATTCAATTAAGTTCTTTGCATATTCGATTAAGTTTTCACTGCATTGTTAATCATTTACCTTGTGATTCAAGAAAAGTGTAAAGGCAACACATTTTGTGAAAAAGATTTTATCACCAATTCACCCCCCCCCCCCCCCCCCTCCTGCGTTTTGGTGTGAGAAATTGAGTCATTCTATTTTAACACTTAGTTATGTGACTTCTCGAAGCACTTTGCCGAGCTCTCTAGATGTCTTGTTGAGTATACACTTAACTAAGCTTTACGGATGTCTTACAGACCTTTTAACCTCTCCACTGTATAATTATAAATTTTGACATGTATATGTTTTCCTTTGCCAAGTCACCATGCTGCTAACATCGTTTCTGGAAAACTAACACTAGGGACTTGATTGATGCATATTAACAAATTTGAGGACGAAATTGAAACTTTTTAATAAGTGGGGTCCGAGTTGACACATTGTCCCCAAAGTGGGAATCATCCAAGTAAATAAGCTCAAATACTAATAATGATGTCATGTGTGAGGATTTGAGAAGAAGTGAAAGATAGAGGACGAAAACTTCGTTTGGAGATGACTTTTATACTTATCTAGTTGAAAATGACATATTTCTCCTAATGCAACACATTGGGATAAGGTCATTATGATTGAAATTGAATCAATTAAGAAAAGTAATACTTGTACCTTAATAGATTTACCAAAAAAAAACGCAAAACTCATTGGTTTTAAGTGAATCTTTAAGAAAAAATATCATTCTGATGGATCCATAGAGAAGTATAAGACAATATTAGTAGCAAAAGGTTCTACCCGAAAACTCAACATAGATTACTTTGATACTTTTTCCCCTTTGATTAGGATTTCCTCTATTCAGGTATTGTTAGCTCTATATTCATAAACTAGTGATACACCAAATAAATGTTAAAACCACTTTTCTAAATTGTGAGTTAGAGGAAGAAATTTATATGATTCAACCTAGAGGAAGTGTCCTACCAGTATTAAAGGGTGTGACCTTAATCGCTTCATCTCTGAATTGGTTGTCACGAATCATGGAAGACACCTAAATTTCTCAACAACTCCACCTTTTCACAATTCATGCACAAAAGTTTTATCTTATCCTCCTAACGTGTAAATCTATTGTGTTGCATAGATTTAATCCCAAGGGTCTTTTTAATCGTACAAATCTTACCCAATTTCAACCTTAAGGATCGCAACAACTAATATTAAACGTTGTGTTTCTTCTCCACAAGTCAAAGAAATGATGGGTTCCTTCGTGGGTTTATAAACAGGAGCTCATACTTTCCTCGAAGAAACACCACACATTTTTTTCTTTCCTTTACATCTCTCTCATTCTCTTTCTCTCTCCTTATTAAATCCTAAGTTATTTACTCTTTAAGATAATTTATTGCTAGTTTTTTAGTTTCTTAGAAAATTCGAGAAGTTCATGTTATATATGGGTTATTTTCTTTCCTTTTCATCTTCTCTCTTTTTGTCTCCTTACTAAATCCTAGGTTATTTACTATTTAAGATATTTGTTTACTAATTTTTTAGTTTCTCAAAAAATCCGAGAAGTTCATGTTATATCCTAAGGCAACACATCGTAGGTAGGTCTTTAAGGACAGTAAATATACACGCCTCAAAAAATATAATTTATTTATGCTTTTTATTAACATTTACAACACTCAATAAATGTCTAATAGACCTAATGATCAAGTATATTGGTCAAGTTATATTTAATCTAATCAACAAAGTGAATTTAACTTAGGCTCCAATTTAAATGGGATTTGAGAAAAAATCCAAATTTAATTAATTTAATCAATATGAATTATTGGTCCAATCTAGATAAATTAGAATTAGACTATATTTTGAAAATTTTAATTTATGTCCCGTAAACAAATGTGCAACAAGCGAACACGTATTATATGGGTGACAAATGAGTTTCAAGTAAATCAACCCATATCAACCCATATAATTCATATTTAGATTAAATTGTCTTTTTGTTTTCTTCCTCGTTTCTTTAAAATGATTATTATATCTTTATTATTATATTCTTTCTATCATCATGGAATATTTAAATAGTGATTTCTAATTATGTATTACATAATAATGGTATGAGAAAATTCAGATAAATAATTCATCTATTTCTTCGTAACGCTGAGGTATGGTGTCGATAATGTTGTTAATAAGATTCCTCATTTATGATTTATGCTGTATTTATGTCTTGGTGTCTTCGTAACGCTGAGGTATTAGAAATTCACCTCTATATAAAGAGTATATAAACAACTAACATTTGGTGACTAGATGTTTTGGAATAAAGGTTGAGAAAAGTTGTGGGTTTATTTTCTGACATTTTAAAATTATAAAGTTGATTTGAAAGATTTAAAAAAAAATGAAAGAAGTTGTGGATTCTAACAAAACACTAAGAACTAAATTTAAAGTCTAACTCTTACAAAAAGAGATATTTTAATCCTTAACATGTGAAGGGCAAGTAGTAATCTCGAAACAAATGGCTATTGTGAAAATAACATTAGCTTCTTTCTTCATCTATTCAAAATTGTCATTTTATAATGTAGTTTCACACAAATACTTTTCCAAAGGCACACCTAATGATTTATCATTCGAAATTGAATTGTTCAGTAAAAGTGGGATAAACTATAAAATCACTTAACATAACTTACACTCTCGCGGACATATATGGCATATTTTTGTTGAATGTCTCGTAATTTTTAATCATAACAATGTTCTAAAACGAATCTTCAAATACTAAAATATCAAATTTATCAGAATTGCATAATAATTTTAATACGAATTTTCTTTATTTTTCATCAACTTCTTATATAGAGATTATTCCTTTGCTAAATTACATCAATTTTTTAATATTATTCTTCCATAAATTGTCAAAATAACAAATAAATAAAAATATTAATTGACGTTGTTAACATAATGTTCACAATAAATGAAAAATTGAAGGATGACAAACACGTTAACACGATGAATGTAAAAAAATATTTTTTAAGTATATATAATTTATATTACAAATTCTGGATTGCATTTCAATTTCAATTGATCCTTTCTAGAACATTTGTGATCCAAGCCAACAAACATAACCTTTTTCTCCTCTCTAATTTACTTCTTCTTTTATTGTTATATCAATTATAATGCTTTGTTTGGTTTCTAAGAGACTCAGTAAACTGCTTTTCATCAAGGGTCCACAGGGAATTTGGGAACCCCTCAACTCTACCAGTAAAAAATGCCTTAGTTTTTTTCGAAAGTGCATCAATATTAATTGAATTCACAATAATTTTAGTTAACTTCAACATAACCTTTTTAACGTAAATCTATTACTTTCATATTACAATTAATTTAAACAAAACAAAAGATTTGGAAATTACCGGGAAGGTTTGAAAAGAACACCAACACGTACCAAAGTTGGTGGAAGATGATTTCTCTAGCTCCTTGTTATAAAAAACCTGTTCTGCTATTTTCAATCTAGTCCAGCCTAGAAACATGCATCTAAAAAGCTGCAACTTTGGAATACCGGAATAAAATTTTCTCACAAACAAAAAGTTTCAAAACTGGACTGATTATAGAAATCAGCTCGAAACATATTCTTTTCAAACCGGTTCAGAAACAGTCCCACGCCTATAACAAAAATGTTCAAAGGTAAAATTACAGTTAGAATTAATGTCAGAATACTATACTAAAATTCATATCCAAGAAAAATACAATTTGGTGAACAATGTACCAAATTTGAAAAAGGAGGCTCGAAAATGAAATGAAAATCTTCTTTCATTTTTTCTGGAGGACTGGGATAACTCAATCTTGAGGAGTAGCCCCGTTTGTTGAGTCCATAGGCTCAGCTTCAACTGACTCATCTACCTTGTCCCCTTTCTTACCTGTGCAAACAACCGAGCACTCTTATTTGTTGAGCCATTCAAAACAAGGAACATTAAAACCTTAGAAAGGTAAATTTTCTGTTCAATAACATAAAAACAGGAGGCAAAACAACGTATAATAGAACAGCAACATGCCCTTCCCACCTACCTTTTTTCTTCTTTCCACCACCTTTCTTCTTTGTTTTCGTGCCCAAGGCTAGCCAGGCCTTGATATCAGGATCATCAATTGATTTTGTAGGCTGCATTTCTTGGAGTGGATGAGATGTGACTCGATCAGACCCATTTGGCATTAACAAGACTGTGAATTTGATGTGTGCGACATAATCACCTAAAAAACAAACAAAATAATGCATGGCAAGGCTTAAATAAATGACAACTTGGTTATTTAGTTATGGTACTAGCCAAAGGAATTTTACCAGGCTTTTCGTGCAGAACAGGATATGGCTGCAAGAGTTCATGGTTGACACATTCAACTAAACCCAGACGAGCTCTTTTCTCTTCCAAAGCTCTATTAAAATACAAATGAACTTTTAAGACAAACGAAGAGAATCAGAATTAGAACAACAGAGACAGTATTAAACATTGAAAGTAGCCAGGTTACCTAGCAGAGAATGGCATGATTGGAAACTTTTGACTTATCTCACTAAAAATAAACCTAGAAGCTTTCATCTTCAAATGATAACTCTTGTCAACAGCCCTCTTGTAAATAGTTGTCTGCTTCTCATCCAATAACTTAGGCTACAAGAGAAAAAAAAAATTACTTTATCAAGCATTTGATGTATCTTACTGGGTAACATGTTGATATAGTTATGCTACCTTGCCATCCCCTGTGCTTGTTACTATATCTATAGCATAAACTTCATTCTCCTCAAACTCTGCTTCTTCAACCCTTGTGTCCGGATTAAACAAACTAAGCACAACTTTATTCCCATCAATAACAAACTGCTTCATTTGGTGACTAAGAACACCTTCAACAATTTTACAGTCATAGGCAGCAGCAACCTTTTGAATTGCTTCAGTAACATCCTTGTTCTGTAAAAAATGAAGATCATTGATGTGCTCACATTAATTTCAATATTTTGCTAGTTAAAATAGCCAATAATTCTCACAATAATAGGAAATCAGTATTCCAAGCTTACTTTAAACTAGGCAACAGGGAGAAGAGGAAATCAATATCCTTTTAATCATTATAGTAAAGTTTTCCTTAGTCTAAAGGTTTTTATAAATGGTATGCATTTAATCCACACAAAACTGTTGCGCACTTTTATAGTTCTGCAATAGAAGTGAAAAGTATTGGTTTTAAAAGAGACTTATGTTGGCCATAATAGACAAGAGAACTGACTACTTAAACGAGCACAAGTGTGAAACCATTTTTAGCCAACTCTAATATCAGCAACAGGGAAAAGAGGAAGCCAATATGGTACTGATCACCTCGACAAAGTTGCCTTTAGTATAGTTTTAAACATTTGCAACAAATACACACAGAAATGACTAAAAAGAGAGGCAAATAATAGTTACATTGAAAACGTATACTGTAGGATTACACTCAGGTAAAAGATAAGTAATGGTTTTAACAGAATTATGTTGGCTACAAAGTGTGCTGACTATATAAATCAGCACAACTATAAAACTATTTTCAGCCAATTCTAGTATCAGCAACAGGGAAAAGAGGAAACCAATATGGTAATGATCACCTCGGCAAAGTTGCCTTTAGAATAGTTTTAAACATTTGCAACAAATACACACAGAAATGACTAAAAAGAGAGGCAAATAATAGTTACATTGAAAAAGTATACTATAAGATTACACTCAGGTAAAAGATACGTAATGGTTTTAACAGAATTATGTTGGCTACAAAGTGTGCTGACTATATAAATCAGCACAACTATAAAACTATTTTCAGCCAATTCTAGTATCAGCAACAGGGAAAAGAGGAAACCAATATGGTAATGATCACCTCGGCAAAGTTGCCTTAATTATACACATTTGATACAAATATCAAAATCAGAGCATAGACTGGAAAGGCTAAAAAGCGAAGCAAACTACAGTAACATCATCAGAAAATATATTAAGGGATGATCAGACAAGTAAAGAATAAGTAATGTATGTTGGCTTATAATAAACAAGTGCACTGACGGTATAGATCAGCACAACCATGAAACAATTTTCAGCCAATTCTAGTATCAGAAACAGGGAAAAGAAGAAACCAATATGGAACCGATCACCTCAGCAAAGTTGCCTTTAATATAACCTTAAAAACTTTATACAAATATCAGAATGTAAGCAAAGATTGTCAAGTCTAAAAAGAGAGGCATATAGCAGTAACATGTTACGTATATGGAATACATACAAGTAAAGAACAAGTACTAAGTAATGAATTTAGTACATAGTATGTTGGCTATACTAGACAAGCGCACGGACTGAATACATCAGTACAGCCATGAAAAAAATTTAGCCAATTCTAGTATCAGCAACAGGGAAAAGAGGAAACCAATATGGTACTGATTGCCTCGGCAAAGTTGCTTTTGTTATAATTAATTTGCTACAAATGTTAAATTCCACATATACAGTCATGAATCTAAATAAAGAGACAATTACAGTACTGTTAGAAGTATATGAAGAGATTATGAGGTAAAGGATACCGCAAACCTTTAATATATAATCATAGTCAACAACCAAAAATGCCCCCAAAAACTTGAGAAAAAGTCATATTACACGTAAAAATGAAACAACCCTCATGGTACATACTATTTCCCAGTGGACTAGACATTCAAAATGTAAATAGTGGCCATCAATCAGGCATATATAGAATAGAGAACGAACGATTCTCTCTATCAGTGTAACTATGACAAAAAGAGGCATCATTGGAGTTAAACCATAGCCTATGATTTCTTCATCATGTAGAGATCAGTTCATAAATTCACAATCCAATGTTATTATGGATCATAACAAGATAGTTGTACAGCGGATTTGGAAAGAAAAATCAAATTTATAGTTTTTGCAAAATTCATCAGAATAAAAATTAATTTATAAGGCAAACAAGTATTTGACGACAGTGCATGATAACATTCAACAAGAAGATAAAATAACACAATGGAATAGAAAATCAACAATTCTCTGTCAGTGTAACTATGACAGAAACAGGCTTCATTGGAGTTCATCCATAGCCTATGATTTCTTCATCATACAGAGAAAACTTGATCAAATTACAATATAACATAAACCACGTTAGGATAATTTTAAGAGAACATGGTAAACTGGAAAGAAATCAGAGAGATATAAACCAATTTCAATCAGAACAAAATTAAATCAAGTCTTTGGAAGAAAAAACATAAATGACCTCTATCAGTGTAACTATGACAATTAAGCTTCATCGGAGCTAGTCCATAGCTCAAGACAGTTTGCATCATTTAGAGATCAAAATCAACAAGGCACATAACAGAGCAATGAAATTCCTTCAAATAATACACATGAACCAAACAAATTTCTCTCCAACTTTAATGCTAACATGACACTTGAATTTACAACCATCAACGACAGGCACACTCAAGAAAGGCAATATGTAGTAAAATCCAAATCAACTCATTACAAAGATGCAACTACAATAAAAACTAGTTACAATTGATCACCTTCTTTCCTGGCCTGACAAGCCTCAAGGCCACCTCTGCAGCAGTATTTGCAGCGGCAATGACATCTGCTGCCCTTCCTGTGATAGGACCTTCCTGAAGTACATGGGTGTGAGCCACAGCAGCAATGAAACCATCTATATGACAAGCCATATCACTGCACCAACCAAAGAAATAAACATTAACTTCTAAGTAATAACAAAAACCACAGACTCCATTTTCCCTCCACACATCACAAATTCATGATCTGAATATCTTACATTTTCAATATATCACCTTCTTCGAACACTGTCTCATCACTGGCTAGTGGAGAGAAATGGCAGACTACATTGTTTACTGATATACATGTAGGAAAAGCAACTCCTCTCTCAATCTTCCTCTTCACATTCTTGTACACATTTCCAGTTTGCCTAGACAAGGAACAACAACTATTAGCAAAATTCTACAAGTATAAAAAGAAATGAAAAACAAAAAATAAGAGATAACATGTACACAGGTTAAAATAGAAATAAATATAAGCTTACTCTCTAATATATGAATCCCCTTTCTCACAAATATCCACAATCTTAGTCTTAGGTTTACATTCCGAAATAACAAGCTTCAAGGCCTCTGTAAATCGAAGAGGAATACAGAAACAAAACATCAAAATTTAAGAAAAACAGGAAACGTAAGCCGACTTCCCAAAAGAAAATTGTGTCCAATGTAAGCAACACCAAGACCCTAGAAAGAATTTTACAAACCAAAGATATTAAAAAGTGTGAGGAACATACTGTTAACGATCTCAGCAGCTGTCTTGTATTTGGTGACCACTTCGGCAGAAGAAAGATCCAACTCCTTCTCCTCCCTTTCCTCGTCGGACATGGCGGCACAACTCTGTGGCCCCTCTGTATGTAACCACTGGAACACCCAAATAAAACGGGAAAAAACAATAATGAAAACAAAAGATAAATCCAATTGGGTCGTGAAAGAGAATAAAATCGAAGAAAGAACGAATATCCAGATGAAAAGTTGGAAAATTGATTGAATTTGAAGTAACTCACAGTGAAGAGGGTTGAAGATGACAAAGTGCTGAAGAATGAGTGAATAAGGTAAGGGTTTTTGGAATGGAAATGGAAGAGGGGATGTGTTGCTAAGACAAATGGAGGGTGGCTTAGTGGAACTAGGGTTACACCCTGAGGTTGCTTTGGCTTAAATAGGATTTTTCACTTTCATTGCAACAATACAAGCTTCGTTCGAGTAGGGTTTTTCTTACACACTATATATCTTCTATTATTATTTTTTTTATTTGTCTATAATAATTAACAACAAATACATTGTTCTACTTATTTATTTTATTGATATATTTTCTAAATTTTCTTACGGTTTCATTTTGAAATTATAATTGCTTATTTATTTATCTATAATTTATAATATAAAAAATAAAGATGATATATTTTTCTAACTATTTTTTTTCCTGACCTTCTTACTTCCATTTTACCTTTAATAAATAAAAATTATGTTTTAACTTATTTTTTTTTGTACAAGTTTTCTTAGTATTTTACTCATTTTCTTTTACTTATTAAAATAAGTTTATAATAATTAACGGAGATTTAATTGTTTTTTAAATATATCTTCTTATTATTTTATCTTTAAACTTAAAATATTTAGTGCTATCCAAACGGACACTCAGCCCGATCCACCACAGGTTGATTACTTAGTGAACTAACCTAACTCGGTTCATTTATTAGCGAGTTAAAAAAATTTGAACTTGGTCTGACCCACCACAGGTTGGTGGGTCAACGGTTGGTTCACTGGCTCACTCAATTATATTTTTTTTAATAAAAAATACAATTTTTTTGTAATTCAAATTTAATAAAATTTAAGTTTAAAATAATTTAAACTCCAAAGACAATTCAAAATATAAAAAAAAAGTAACATACAACTCAAATGTAATCCAAAAACAAACTCAAAAAACGAATAAATAAGTTTATAATATTGATAATTTTGTTTTACTTATCCATTTATAAGATTGGAGTCTTAAATGGTTAATTTATAATATTTTTCTCTCTTGAAATATTTTTTTCTTTATTCTCCTTTACAATACAATAAGAAAAATGTTAACAAATAATATTGAAACACAAAATAATTAATAATTAAATTAAACTAGGTGGGTTGATGAGCCAACACGGGTGAGTCGGGTTTTAAGTGGGTCGGGTTAAAAATTAACTTGTATAAGAAAATTTCATTATTTTCAAACCCAGCCTAGCCCGAACTCATGGTGGGCCAAGTTGACCCACGGATTCTAACCAATTTTGACAGCACTAACAGTAACTATCTTCTATAATTTTTTATGTTGATGGTAAGATATGGGAAATTAATTATTATATGCATAAGTTAGTTATAAGAATATTTGAAAAAAGGTTTTTTAGTATCATGTGATTAATTAGTTAGAGTTTATCGTAGTGGTGTGAAAGTCTTGTATGTAAGTGATATGTGGTTTGAAACATAAATCATTTGCATTAAAAATGAAAATATGCTACATGTGAAATGAAATAACTTAGAAGGATATTAGTTGGTAATATAATCAAACAAAATGAGTTGGTGTAGTGGTATGTGTTGTGTGCATGTGGTAATGGCGCGAGGGCCTGACTTTAAACCTTATTGAAGCCAAAACTGTAGTTTTGCTTTTGGGTTGAAACAAAATCGCGAGAGTGAAGTAAGAATTCATTCTCTTCTTCAACCTTTGAAACCTAAAACCCTGTCATTCTCTCATCTTTTTCTTTTTCTTCAAAACTCATAAATTCTAGGACAAATGTAGGGGAGGGGAAGGGGGGAGGGGGGAGGGTGTGTGTGTGTTGAGAAAGAGTGCGAGCATTCAATGCTCGAGTGAGAAACAGAAAGGTGAGTAGAAGGCACCGAGAGAATAAGTTTTGTGAGGCAAAGGGTGAACGCGAGAGCTGGAGAGCAAGAGAAGCGAAGGTTGGAATCGAGAGTTGTCGCGAGGATTTCAGACAAGGTATGAGGAGTTAACGCTTTGTGTGTTTGATTAGTTTATTGATATATGATAATTGTGCATCCTTTGTACTTATGTGCTCGTATGAATCTTCTCATTGATATAGATGTATTGATAAACATCAATGATATTTTCAATGAAATAAGTATAATGTGTTATTATTCCAATTGAATTCGAGTTAGAGTGTGTCTCGATGATGATATAATTTTGTTATATTGTTGTGGTTCTGGAGGCCGCTTATAAAATTAGGTCAAGAATAGGAATTAAACATGTCATGACTTATATCATTAGTCTGTCAAAATTGAAAAACTGAAAGGCCTAATCTAAAATACAAATAATCATGTATTTAACATGTCATGCTTGGTTGAATGGCCTTGGCATGGAGAAGTAAGCAGTGCGGTGATGGGTATGGACTCTTGGTTCCTAAGTTTGTTTGTTTTTTTAACTATAAAGTGATTTAAGACCTTTAGTGGTGGAGCATATGATGTCTATTATAGTAAGGGGTGTTAACCTGTTATTAATTATTGTAAAATAGTACATGATGTTTGTTTTTGCTATGGTTATGTTGTTACTAAATTGTTTGTGGTTATTTCAAATGTTTAAATGATTTTCTTAGAGGATGTTTGATGCCTTTATTTATTTGATGAACTTTCACTATAATCATAAATGTCATTGTGAGTGCTTTGTCTTGAGGGCATGAGTCATGGTATGAAAAGATGATAAACCAAATGCTATATTTGTATGAATAGCAACTAATATGCTGGTTGATATAAAGATTATCCGAGCTTTCGATGGTCTTTATTGTGTTACTCTTCTTGTTTGCTTTGGCCAACATTGTGGCGATGGAGATGTGTAAATTTTAGGTATTTATGCCCTTTTAATCGTGAAACTCGATTTAGAAGCAACAACAACAAACACGTTAAACATTTTTATTTATAAGTTCTTTATATCTTTGGTGTAGTTCTCAGTTATGTTGTGTTTAAATTATATGAGAAATTAACTTGTTTGCTGGTTGGGTAAAGAACTAATATTCTTAACTGGTTGAAGAGTTATTTCCTTGTTGAATTACGTGGTTGTAGTGCATTATAAGTATGGTAACATGTCACTAGTTTAGCCATTTTTTGGTGAACAGGATTGTTGTCGTGGAGTATGGAAGATAACATACGATTGTAGAGATTGTTGATATTGGCATCTGTTGCGTTTAGACGGCAAACTTGTGTAATGATTGTAGGTATAGGCATGATTCCTTCAGACGGAAAGTATGGTTTGGAATTGGGTTGATCATTATAGTTTTACTACTTATTGACTTTGGTTAATGTGATAGGTTTATAGTATTGACTAGATGATTGAGAACAATATGTCGTATTGATGTTTTGATGTTTTTTCTTTCATTAGCTCACCCATATTTGTTTGTGTGTGGCGATGTTCGTATAACGTTTGTGTTATATAGGATGCAGATATTTCAGGAGTTGTGTAGACGTTGAAAGATGAGGAAAACTAATGTTGGACTTTTGTAGGAGTTGTATTTTTTCTGAAAAAGGTTTTATAGATTTATGTATTTTCAAACAATTTAACTTGAATATTTAGGTTGTAAATACTAATTGTATTCAATTTATTTGAAAAATTATTCTTAATTGCAAAAAATTTAATTTTCTAGACCTAATATTGCTTATGCAGTAGGTAGACTGAGTAGGTACACTTAATGTCCAAATTATAAACATTATGATGCACTTATAAGTGTTGAGATTGTTGATAGGGAAAGCACAGGTTTAGCTGAACCCACAATCTCAGTGATATCTGTGTCTTTGATGATGACAACACATAGTTAATAAAAACTCATGTGGTTGTACTATGTTACATGTTACATGCTTATATGCTTACTATGTTGTATTTGTTAAAGCGTGTATGTGAACATATTATGTTGATCAATGCATAACATTGTGATTGATATGTGATTTTATCTGTGTATGCATAACATAAGGTTTCAAAAATGAAAACCCACAAGCACTTAAGTTGAACTTTAAAGTGTGACAAAACAACAATTTTAAGTCGATTACATTATTTGTGAAATCGACTAAAATTCGTGTGTTTGCACAAATATTTTTTAAGTGTGTTGTGATGAATTTGTGAAGAAAAGTTTTCAAAAATGTGCTAAGTATTTTTACTTAATCGAATCATGCAATTCACCCCCCTCTTGGTGTGAGAATCTAAGCCTTTCTTTTTTAACATAAGGCTTATGAGATACTTAAGAGATTCAATGGATTATGATATTGAATAGGGTTTCACATTATACTAGAAGGCTACAATGATGCTAACTGGATCTTATATTTGGATGAGACAAAATCCACTAATGGTTATGTATTCACAATTGGGGTTATGAGATTACATGAAGATCAACCAAACAAACAATTATTGCTAGATCAACAACAGAATATGAGTTTGTTTCTTTTGAGATGGTTGGTAGTGAGGCTAAGTGGTTGAAAAACTTCTTAGCAAATATTCCACCAAGAATGAAATCGACTTCATTTGTGTCAATACACTATGATTATCAATCGGTAATAGGTATAATTAAAACAAATTACAATGGAAAAACAGACATATATAATTAAGACATAATTTGGTGATGCAACTACTAAAGAGTTGAACTATTTCCATTGATTATGTGAAGCCAGAACAGAATATAGCAGATCCTTTGATAAAACCCTTGGGAAAAAAATATGATCTTAGAAACATCGAATGGAATGGGACTTAAGTCACTTGCAAATAAACAAGTAATGGTAACCCAACCTTTGTGATTGGAGATCCCATGAATAAAGTTCATATGGGTAAAAATAAGTCACTTATTAGTTTTGATAGCAATAATTTGATTTTAAATCAAATATGTCCATTCCTTTATGTGTGAAAGTGCTAGAGACTGCATTATTAAAAGGTTAAACTTTGTAATTAAAATTCTATGTGGTGACAGAATTTTAGTTTAAACAAAGGTTTCAATGATCTTCATCTCTCTTACAGGTGGTGTATGATTTGTAGTATACACTTGATTAAATCACCTATATGAGTATCAAGTGGGGTCGCTTCCATGAGATCTTGGCATCATCTTTAGAGCACTCATGAATACCGGGCACGCACATGACCTAGTAATCACTGAGGCAAGGTCTTCAAGTCTATATGATCAATTCTTACAAAAGAATAAATTAATTTCTATAATTATCTCTAGTTTGCGTGTTTTCCATGCATATGAGTATTGTTATGTCGCATGTGTCATATAAGTTTTCTATAAGACTCTTTGTTGATTAGTGGTGCTAACAATATGTCCTAATCATGATTTTGTGGTTTGTAGAAACAGATAGAGTTCCTTGAGCTAAGGGAGTCACTCTAGGTACAATAGAGTAATTTGAGCTTCTAACAGGTAAGGGAAGTTAACTACCATATTTTAAAGTCATTGATATGTTTCTAGTCTATTATGTATGTTGAATTTAATATGAATATATCGTTTTTTATGGAAATTTTGTTTAAATGGCTTGTTGAGTGATGAAGTTTCTGTTTGGAATTTGTTAAAAGCATGTGCTTAAATCTGTTGGTTCAAAATGATTGTGTATTTATTGAATTGATTAGTTTGGTGTTAAGTTGATAAACTAAGTTTACAGTCATTTGAGTAAATTGGTATTCCCTTGGACATTAAAACACGTATTTGGATCAATCCCTAAGTTAAGAATATCAACTTGGTCATTTAATTTGGTACATGGATCATCATATCATAGTTTGAGAAGATGCAAATTTTCTAATATGGCACTAAGTGCTTGTTTCACCACTAAGAAGACCAAAATGTGAATGGTCTGGTGCTAAGTGGTGACAAGACACCATTGAGTGCCAGTGACCACTGCAAGTCTGAAGCTAATTTTTGTCTTTTGCCACCGAGCGCTCTCTTTTGCGAGAATTTTTGCGTTGAGCTTTAATTTAAGTGCTAATGTGTTGTTTTATGATATTTCTAACCATTACTTATATGAAATGTTTTTCTATGAATGTTATGTATGTTATGTATGTTTAGTGTAAAGTTTGTGATGCTTTATGAACTATATTATGACTGTATGTATGTATCAAGTATGTTGTGAAAAAACTTTCAAGGAGAAGTTTCTTATGTGGTTTTAAGTTACGTATATAATTATGTAAGGATTCTATATTGGGGTTATCTCGACACTCTAATGACAATCCAATCTCAAGTAGGGAAGGATGTGGTATTTGTTGAGAGAAGCAAAAGGTCATAGTCTAGGGGCTTTACGTTAATAGACTAACCTTGTGTGTCATAGGGTGAAACCCATTAACAATGACTCTATAGAGCAGTAGAGATCATCACCACAAATGCATAATCTGCCAGAGTTTAACATTAATACATGTATTTTGATAGTCAAGTCTAGAGTTAATAGACTAACTTTGTGTGTCATAGGGTGAAACCCATTAACAATGACTCTATAGAGCAGTAGAGATCATCAACACAAATGCATAATCTGCCAGAGTTTGACATTAATACGTGTATTTTGATAGTCAAGTCTAGAGTTAATGTTTGTACACTTAGGATTTGTATGATTTACTTGTGTTTAATTTTATATTCATAACTCAACTATATGTATGTTTCTTTGATAAAAAAAAGTTATCCTCCTATCTTTGTTTATGTATTGACTTATTTTCTTATTTGTTATGAACACCTTAATGGTGTGAGCAAATGAGTTTGTTGAGTAGGTACTAAGTGGTGATGAAATTGAGACGTAGAGGAGGACTTTAATTTTTTTGTATATTTGTTTTTATGGAAAACTCTAGTTTTCCACTTGTTGATTAATGTAAAAGAACTATCATTAGCGTAGGATCTTGTATATATACTTTGGTGCTATAGTTATGTTTTGATAACTATAATAATATTTTATATATCATCTTTTTTAAGTTAACTGCTATCTTCTTATTGAATTCGTGATGTTTATGTAATAATGTTAAAAATACAATGAGATATTTCATTGTTAATATCATTAATACCAATAATTATTATTTTATTATTATTACATTATAATTGTTATTATTTGATATTAGTAGTGTTATTATCTATATTATTATTACAATTAGTAACAATATATAGTTATTATTATATTATTATTATTAACAAATAATTGGTATACGATAACTTTTCAAACAACACCAACAAAACATAAGTAAAATAATTTCATTTAATATAATATTCAATTAAAATGTATAATTCTAAATTTTAGTCATATCACTTCACAGTCACTAATATATTATTATTGTCATTTTTATACAATACCAACCAACAAATTCATATATAAATGTTAATTTTTAACTTTAAATTTTTTATTAAAAAAATAATATTTGATTCCATACGTTAATATCTTTTAATATATCTTTGTTTGTTTATATTAAGTACTTTTATTTAAAAAAATTAATATTAACAACTTCATGTTATTTTTATTTTATATCAGTTCCTATTTCACAGTATATCTATATTTTATTTTATTAACAACGTGTGTATATCTATTTCATTTTTAATATAATATATAGCTCAATTTTAATTATAATATTGTTTTGTAAATTTTTTAATTGCTATATTATTATATAACTTATTTAAATAAATAAATTATTTACATTATTTTTTTTAATCTTAAAAAAATTCTATTTATAAAGATAATCTTAAAATAACATATTGGATAATATAAAAAAATAAAATCATTTTTCAACAAACATAAATTAGTACTAATAATATAAGTAATGTCTAAGCATAATTTTTTCCAATGACATGACAACTATATATTACATATATACAATACGGAAAACTAATTTCAAACTTAACTATTATAAATAAAAATACATGTTTAAACACTGCGGTATTATTTTTATTATTACTTATATTGTTACTACTATTATTTTTTACTAATAATACTATTATTAGTATAATATATTACTACTATTAATGATAATGAAAAGATACTTCTCATTAATAATTTCATATATTCCATATTACCAAAATTTAAATGTAATCTTCATAAATATACATCACTATAACAATAGTTATATATTATTTGTTTTAACACAATTTTATATAAAAACAAAAAACGAACCGTGTCGTATGCACGGATCTAAAGATCAGAGAATATTAAAATAAAAAGGTTTTAAAGTACCTGAAAGAAATTTCGAACAAAAAAACATAAAATGTTCCAAACAAATACACTAATTAAAAACTTCTTAATAATCGTACAAATACAAATTTCCACTTTTAACATATTTTCCTACACCTATCTTAACATGTCAATCTAAATCATGCCTTTCATCACATTCTTTAAGTTAAACTTAATTTTAATTTTAATATATGATTTAATTAAACTTAGTTTTAGAATGACAATTATATTTAAATTAGAACATTTTTAATTCCTCCAGAAGTCATTAAATCAACTCAACTCATTAATTTGTAAAATACATTAATTAAAACATTCTATTATCTATCTATAATTCAACTTAAATACTTTATTTTTACACTATTTATTTTAGGGTACATTTTGTCAGCAAATTTGCAAGAAATGCTTATGTTTGGATCAGGTCATTTACAAGAAAATAAGATTGAATACTTGTAAAGAAAGTTTCATGATTCATTTTTCGAAATCAAATAGAAAGAAGTCATAACAAAATAGAATCAATTCTCACAAAATTAAATCGATTATTGGCTAATAGAATATATTCCCAACCAGAGGAATATGGATCATCACGGAACGCAATATGACAACAAGGAATGACAGAAAAATCTGTATTCATGGATATCTGCGGGTAAAATTCGTTACAGGTATTTAATACCCGCTTGTTAACGGACCGGATTCGGGTATCACATTATCCGTACCCGCGGGTACCCGCTACCCGTTTTAGAAATGAAATCACAATTTTACCATGATAAATTTTCTTACTTTCACTCTATGTTTGTATTCTCTCTGCCTCTGCCGTCAAGTTCTTCAAACCCTAACTTGTTTACAACTTCTTAGTTTCTGATGGAGATCAATGTTTGCCCCTGAAATCCTGAATGCTCACCTTTCTCTTTTCTGAAAGCTGAAATCCAAAAACAAATTAACCATTTTCCCATTGCGGTTCAGAGGAAAGAAAAACTGAACAAACCTTGCAGATGATGAGATTGCCTTCATTATAGGACTCTTGCAAAATCCTGCGAACTGTTTCCTCGAGTTCGGTTCTAGCCTATAAGGAACAGTTGATTTTGCATTCTTATACATTGTTTCTTTCTCTGTTTTATTTTATCTTAGTTTGTTGATGTTGGTTCGAACTTTATTAAATTATTTTATGTTCCAGCTGAAGTAGCGAAGAGGAATTAGTTCCAGCTGAAGTAGCTAGGACAACTCTTTATTTGGTGTGTTGGTCGAGACACAATGAGTATTGGAGCATTGTTTTGTCTACACATGTTGTGTCTGCGGGGTGGATTAAATTGCTTTGTTAATATAATGTTGCTGCAATTACTTTGGTCTGGTTATCTTATGCATTTCATCTGAAGCAACCCACGTGTTTGTGTTATTGACTCAATGAAGAGTATTTTAGCAAAATTCAGTGAAGGTTTTTGAAGCAGTGAAAGCATGTGTTTGCTTTGGAAATATGTTTATCTATAGTTGTTAATGTAAGCATTGGTTCAGTTGCATTCAATGAAATTTATAACCTAGTAACTAGTAAACTGAGTATATGTCAATTTAGTTTCTTGTAGCCTAACTCTTAAAAAGCAAGAGTTCATTAACAAAAAGGATGAACCACAATGTTGGTAGCTTTTTGTTTGTTCCTTTGTCTTCCACACCATTGTATTTTCTTTTAACTTCATACCCCTGTATTTAGTTATCTTGCTTAGTAAAATTCATAATCAATATCCCTACAAATACTTGGAATAAAGGAAAAGGAATATTTAGTTAATTACGATTGTTCAGAACTAAGTATTACAATTTGAAACTAAGTATTACAATCTGGAATAGTCTCTCTCATCTTCTGCATGAGACGAAATATTTAGTTAAACCAATCATAACATCTCTTTCACCAAACCTTGCTCACTTTCTTTTGTTTATGCTAACTAACAAATTTATTCTTTTATTGTAAAGTTTTTTTATTATATTTCTATAAAAACATATTTTTAAAGGGGAGTTTAGCTTCCACAAATATTTCTCCTAGTTCTTCTTGACAAAGTTCTTGGTCAAATCAATAACACAACTTGGTAGATATGAGAAAGCAACAAAAGCTCCCAAATTTGAATACAAAGAACATTAGAAAACTAAATGTAATCAAGAAAGAACAACTAAAGAATTTAAAATTGAGGCTTACATTGTAGTGATGATGATGAGACGTCACTTTTATGAAAAGGGTTAGGCATAATTATATATAGTGAAATGTTATGTGTTTGTTTTGGTTTATGATGTGACAGGGTTATTGAAGTTGGTGTTACAGGGGTTGTCAACGTGGTTTGACATACCTTTTATATAGATAGTCTTATTGTATTTTTTTTTTGTGATCTGCTATAAATATATTGTATGTTTATATAGATAATCTTTTTGTATGCTCAAGAAATTTTTAAAATGCTTTAAGTGATGAATATATTGTATGTTTATATAGATAGTATAAGGATGGGTTTTTTGTAGGACAGGGTTGATATAATATTTTGGTAATATAGAACAGATTTTATTACTTGAGTCTCATTATAAAATAGAATAAGTTACAAAACTAAGTAACTTATGTTGATCAGTTTTTTTTTTTAGTTTTTTAGGATGTCTACCCAAGATACATTTTCTCCTATAGAAGATGGCCAACAAGGACAATTTATAGAACCTAATGTAGGAGATTCAAATCAAAATGATTTTCTGTAGATTGAAATCAAACTGAAAGTTCAATTGCTACTCTTAACTCAAGAAGGTTATTGTTTGGAATCACTTTAAGAGACAAAAGGTAAATGGGAAATGGAGAGCGATGTACAATTATTGTTCCAAAAGTTTTATAGGTTAGGAAAAGCAAGGTACGTCATATTTGAGAAACCATTTCAAGAGTGTCGCAACCAGAATCGCGACGAGACGACGATCCAAAAAAAGAACGGGTTTTGAAAAAGAGATTTGGAGTCGCCACCATAGTTTATTATGAAAAACTACGGAAAAACCATAAAATAATAAGACACGGTCCACGAAAACTATATTCTGGGTTCGGGAGTCGGTTACGCGTAGGGAAGGTGTTAGCACCCTACAACGCCTGCACTAAGGCAGTACATTTAACTAAATGCACGAATATGATGTGGTTTTCAAAATGTTTAACTATTCCCTAAAATAAAATTCTAAACAAAATATATTTTTTAGTTTTTTGGGCCCGACAAGGATTGACCTTGCTCCTACATATTCTCATTCAAAATGAGAAATCAGGGTTACGTAGTTCTTTTGAAACTGTTTAAGAAGTTTGTTTGGAAATTGTTTGAAAATTTGTTTTGAAATGACTTTGGATTTTGGGAAGTGAAAGAGAAGAGGTTTTTAGCACAAGGACGATGCGTGCGATCACACATGTGCCTAAACCTTTAAAACATTTTTATTATTTTTTTAGAAGAGAAGAAGAAAAGGTTCTAACACAAGGACGATGCGTACGATCACACATGTGCCTAAACCTTTAAAACATTTATTATTAAATTTTTTAGAAGAGAAGAAGAAAAGGTTCTAACACAAGGACGATGCGTGCGATCACACATGTGCCTAAACCTTTAAAACATTTTTATTATTTTTTTAGAAGAGAAGAAGAAAAGGTTCTAACACAAGGACGATGCGTACGATCACACATGTGCCTAAACCTTTAAAACATTTATTATTAAATTTTTTAGAAGAGAAGAAGAAAAGGTTCTAACACAAGGACGATGCGTGCGATCACACATGTGTCTAAACCTTTAAAACATGTATTATCATTTTTTTTGGAATAGAAGAGGAAAAGGTTCTAACACAAGGACGATGCGTACGATCACACATGTGCCTAAACCTTTAAAATATATTTTTATCATTTCTTATAAAGTGCATCTTAAAAGTAGATAAATATTTAAAATGGGAACAAAAGAGAGAAGAAGAAAAAAATAAATAAATAAATAACTAAATAAAAATAAAAATAAAAATAAAAATAAAAATAAAATAAAAGGGTAAATAAATAAATAATGAAAATGAAGTACAAAGTAAAAGGATAAAATAAAATAAAAGTAAAATAATAAGTAAATAATATATATGAAAAAAAAGGGTGTGAAGGTGTCAAATAAGAAACAGGGGTGCTTAGACAAAAATGAACTAGGCCAAAGCCCAAGCGGGGAGGGGTGCGAAAATAAGAATAAGGGGGCACAGGGAAGAAATTTTGTTTTTTTATTTTTTTAGTAACAGAATGGGCCTGAGCCCAGACCAAGGGAATGGATAGAGGGTGCGCAGGTGAGAAACGGGGGGTGCGCGAAGGAGAGAAATGTTTTTTATTTTTTAATAGCAAAATGAGCCCAGACCAAGGGAATGGATAAAGGGTGTGCGGGTGAGAAACCGAGGTGCGCGAAGGAGAGAAATGGTTTTTTTTATTACATATGAATATTTTTAAGCTAGATCAGGCCCAAAGGCCCTTTTCACTTCTCAGATTTGGAAAACCTTAGGGGTTCTCACGTCCTAACCCATTTCAGACGTGCACTCCAGAGACTTAAGCTTCTTCCCATGGACGAGAAGCCCTAGAGGCACTCGCCACTCACACTGCCCAGCCTCCTTTCAAACGGCCACCGCGCCACCACCCTCTATCGATCTCGACGTCGGCGGTGACCCCAAGCGCCACCGCCTTCCCCTCTCTCGTCTCCCCTTGAAAAACGGCAACCCAGGAAGGGATTCGTCCTGTCCGCTGGTTCACGCACACAGGCCACTGCTCCTCCGATCCAGCCACCGCGTCACACTGCGCCACCGCTTCCTTGATCTTGTCTGCTCTCTCCGACACCGCCAACCCAGGGAAGGGTTTGTCTCCGCCGCACGTCCAGACCTCCACCCGACTGGCGGCCGCGAGCCGCTGGAGCCGTCTTCGGTCGAAGCGGAATCTCTCCTCTTTCGTCACTCGTCGCGTGCGAGTTGGACACGCCCTCGCCGTCGCCAACGATGCTTGTGTTACTCCATTTTTTCTATTATTTTCTGTTGTAGGTGAAGAATCGGGGGTGAAAGGGAAGTGTAGTAGGGAGTGATGAGCCGGGGGGTGGAGAGTCTTGTAGGAGCATTTTCGGAGGGATTCAATCTGGTGAATGAATCCTGGAATCCATAGCAGGCTGAGAGTTGTGCGTGTGTGAGGGAGGATGACAAAGGTTGGAGTCTCTGTCTTTACCGTGGGCAAAGACTAGAAAAATGAAGATACAGGTTGGGGAATGGTAGATTCCCGTGGCGTGCTTGGTGGGGGAAATTGGTTTCTCCAGAGGTCTCTGTTCAATGAGTATATGGCTACTTTCTCTGACTTTCAGTTCACGCATGTTTCAACTATCGTTAAGTACGCTTGGTGAATGTTGTGGGCATTGAAATGACATTTTGAATGAAGTTTGATTAAGAGATAGTGTCGTGAATGAAACTCACATAACTATGTACGTTGCTAACATCACTCGTACATCTCCCAGTATGCATAAGGAAAACATATATAGAACATATAGACGTGCATGACTAAAGGGTTTGGGTATAAGAAAACTCACCTTCGCAGCTTCAAGATGCTTCTCTCTTTGGGTTCTCCTTTCTCTTATTCTCTTGGATTAAAATTCCTTTTGCTCTCCTCGACCGAACTTCTCTTTCAGTAACCAAAATGATCTTGCAGGCACAGGAAAGTGAAGTTGAGTGGACAGCTAGGTTCACACAACACTCGTTGCTTCTCCTTTCTTCTTTTTTGGTCCGAGGTCTCTCACTCTCTAAGTGATGGTGGTGATCCCTCTCCAATGTGATTATCCTCTTTTCAAAGCTAAGGCCCCCTCCTTTCTGTTGTACACTCTGGGATATCCTCTGGCGCGAGATCTCCTTTGTCTCTTTTCTTTTTTCATGTTTCCATTTTGCAGTTGGCTGATACTTGTTCAAAACTATTTCCTCTTCCATGTATGTCTATTGTTGCCGCTTAAGAATTTTTAGCAAGAAAAACAAGAAACTTTTTCACGCTGCCACCGTATAAACACATTCTAAGCATTCACTACAACTGATGACTTCAGGAGTAGGGAACAGGGTTGACCTTTGAGATTTTACTTTTCCTTTTCTTTAACTTCATTTTTTTATATAAAAAGGTAATCTTTTCTTAAATTAAAAAAAATAAAAATAAAAATAAAACAAATAAAAAGGAAAACGATAAAATAAAATAAAAAGTAAAAGCAAAATACATAACATAAAGCAAAATGGAATAACATAAAATAAAATAAAGATAAATCAAAGAAATAAGATAAAATAAACAAAATAAAAATAAAACCAAATAAAATGAAGTAAAAATAAAAATAAAATAAAATAAAATATAAACAGGAGAGGAAATAAATAAAAACGAAACAAAGAAAAAACAAAGGATAAAAATAATAGAAAAAGGAAAACAAAACAAAACCATTATTTTTTTTAACTTTGTATCAAATTTATCTTTGCCCGTTTATTTTATTTTATTACCTCTTCTTAACTCTAGATATTTTTTAACTATCCGGACGAAATTGGGTATTAACAAAGAGTTGTAAGCTTCGAACAACATGGGACATCAGACAATCATTTTTAAAAACTCATGAAGAAGGTGGTGAAATCGTAGTTGTTGGCAATTATGTGTTTAATCAACAAATAGCTAGAGATGCACTCTGTAAGATGATAATTCTACATGAGTATCCAATGTTAATGGTTGATCACATAGGCTTTAAAGAATTTTGTGTTGTTGTACAACCTCTATTTAAAGTGGTTTCTTGAAACACCTTAAAAAAGGATATTATGAAGGATACAATGCTGAAAAAGAGAAATTGAAATTATTGTTATCAAAGATTCAAAGTCGAGTTGCAATTACAACTGATTTATGGACGGCTAGTAATTAAAATAGAGGCTACATTACTATAACAACTCACTTTATTGATGATTTATGGAGGCTACAAAGTCAACTTGTGACGTAATAATACTATATTATTCTCTATTTTAAGTGTAATTTTTATACTAACATTGTTCTTCTTCACTAAATTAATAAAATATGACTTCCAATTTTAGGTTTATGCATGTGCCTGCTCCTCATACTAGTCAAGTTCTTGCTGAATTGTTGGTTGAATGTTTAATGGATTGAAATCTAGATAGAAAAGTTTCTACTTTGACAGTTGATAATTACACTATAAATGATGCAATGATTGATCGCATTTAAGACAAGATTTCACCTAAGTCTCTTATTTTGGGTGGCCAATTGTTTCACATGTGATGTTGTGCACATATATTGAATTTGATTATGAAGGATGGTTTGTCCATAATTGCTAATGTCGTTGAAAAGGTCAGAGAAAGTGCTAATATTTTGAAAGCTACACCTAAAAGAGAAGAGAAATTTATAGAGACATGTGCTCAATTGAATATTCCATTCATAAGAAAATTAGTTGTTGATTGTAGAACTAGGTGGAATTCTACATTTTTAATGCTTCAAGTAGCCACACAATACAAAGATGTATTCTCACAACGAGAGAGTCAATATAAAGTTTTGCCTAGCGCACATGATTGGGAAATGGCAAATGAAATTTGCCAAAAGTTGGAAATATTTTATGATGTGACACTCTTGTTTTCCGGTACCTCTTATCCAATTGCCAACATTTTCTTTCCAAAGGTATGTGAAATTAAGTTGGCTTTGATGGAATGACTTAACTCTCCCAATTCTATTATTCACCAAATGACTGCATCTATGGTTTTAAAGTTTAACAAGTATTGGAGTGTGTTCAGTGGAGTGATGTCTATAGGTATTGTCTTAGATCACAGGTACAAAATTGATTTGTTGGATTATTTTTTCCCTCATATATATGGCAATGAATCTGTTTGTGAAATTGAAAAGGTGAAGATTCTTTTTAAGGACTTGGCAAAAGAGTATGAAATGTACATGAAAGGTAAGAAGTCACTTTCTTCATGTCAAAATTTGAACATAAATGTAGGCCAAATTGTTGACGTTAGAAAAGATGCTTGGAGGAGAGATTTTGCAAAACATCATATTGCAAAGAAAAATGAACCATCAAATTATATGTTAGAACTTGATTTTTACTTGGAGGAACCGACACTACCGGATTCAGATGAAGAATTTGACATTATAATTTGGTGGAAGACTAATGGATTAAAATATTCAATTTTACAAATGATTGCAAGAGATTTTCTAGCCATTCCTATCTCAACAATTGCTTATGAGTCTTCTTTTAGTACTGGTGGTCGATTTCTTACTCCACATCGGAGTAGATTACACCCAGACACTTTAGAGGCATTGATGTGTGTTCAAGATTGGCTATGGAGTGACATACAAGGTAATTAAATGAACAATTCAACTTACATATTTATATTCATTCAAATGATTGGCTATGACAAATGAATTTATTTTTCTTTTTCAGGTTCTTCAAAATTGAAAGTGGATAACATGAAGCTTAATAAGGAGATAATTGATGATGATATTGCTGATTTTGGTTATAATATTTTAATATGATTTTATTAATAGTGTCAATTTGTCATTGATTAATGACTTTATTTGTATTTATTTGTTTCATAAATTAAGTGGTCAAAATGAAGATGTATGAGAAGAAACATAAATCTTGGAGTGTTATTTTTAGAACAATTATTTTTAAAAGGTTTAATACCCTATTTTGTCCCAAGTTTCGCTCGAAAATGTCAAATTAATCAATCCTTTAAAAAGTGCGTTAATTATGTCCTCACTTAATAAAATTTGCATCAATGAAATCCCTTTCATTAAATCTGTACAAACGACATTAACTATTTTTCTCTCTCTTATATTTTTCTTCTATTTTTTTGTGCAATGTAGCTTTTTGTCAGTTTTTTTTCCTCTTCTACTTTTCTTCTACTTTAAATAATCTCTCCTCCCATATCACTCACGTAGCCCCTTACCTCCCATGCATATTCTTCTTTACTTTCCATGTGAGGTTTCAACATGCTGTTATTTTTTGCAATTATTTTGTATCAAAATGTTGTTTGTCCCTTTCGTACACAAAAATTAATGTGTCCCGTTTATTTTAAATAATAACTTATTTAGTAGATAAATTTTAACTAATAACATTCTTATAATGTTATTATTTTTTTTCTATATTTTAGTTCTTTTATAACTTTAAGATATAATTGTGTATTTTTTTTTCAATTATGAGCTATTTTTAGATTAGAAAAGAAACTACTTTTGTATAATAACCTGGTTATTATTCTTTCTTGAAAAAACACTAGTTATTATATTTAGAGATTTAAGAAAAGAATTTAATTGCTAATCATAGTAATCATGGCTTTAAAAAAAAGAACAACGTAATGAAGCTTATTAAGTTATAATATAGTGTAGAAGAAAAAAAAATTGAAATTATGAGTTAAATTAAAAATATCTTTGATTTTTTATAAATTTTTTGAACTTATATCTGAAGAAAAATGTAAATGTAATTAAGAATATTTTAGGAAATTTTGCTGCAATTAACTCAAGCTTTTTAGTTTTTACTATGAATTTCAATGAGAATATTAATATTGCATATTATTTGTCGAATAATTAAAATAAATATGGCCATTAAAAATGTTATATTTTAGATTATCAGATTTTATTTCAAAAGTATTTTCTTCTGATTTATCTTTAATTGAAACTTAATATTAACAAAAAGTGATGGAAATACAATATGAATTAAATGAAAAGTAATTGGAAGATACTCTATAAATAAAAAGATAGAGTTTAGATTTTATGTTTAATAACCTTCTTTCTTTAATCCCATTCTACAATTTTCTCTTTGCTCACCTTACCCCATTTTATTGGACCAATGAAACTAAAAGGTTATTATGGAGACTAAAAAAAAAATGATTAAAAAAGTTCTATAAAGAATTTATATTAAAATGTATATTAAGGAAAATAGTTAACGCTGTTTGTACGAATTTTATTAAGTGAAGATGATACACTTTTTAAAAGATAAACTAATTTGATATTTTCGAACAGACAAAATAAAGTATTAAACCTTTTTAAAATTATTTGTATTTAGATATATATTTTATTATTATTTTGTATTAATTTGAATTTAAGTTTTAACTTTTATTTACTATCCATTAACTTTACTTAATATATATTTTGAATATTATTTGAATATTTTTGCAATTTAATTTAAATTTCATCAAGGATTTAGGATTTCACATTAGATGGAATAAAAAGTGAAAAGATGGTGAAGTATAACTATGCACGGTAAATTATCTAGTATTTCACATTGCAAGGAACTTTCTCATTTCTTCCACTCTACCAAAAATAATTAATATTTTATAAATGTTTTTTAGAATAGTTCCTCTTCATTTATTAGCCATTTCCATTATACAAATTTAAAAAGCTAACCTTTTTAGTAATGATTATAATTTTACAAGTTTAAATAAGGATATAAATATATAAAATCAGATTTTGAATAAAAAGTGATAACTTCTTGCTTTTTTCTTTTTCATTTTTAACTTAAATGTCTTAGATAACTTCTTTCGACAAGCCTTCCGGTTTGTCAACTTCCCTCCAGGACAATTCTCACCCATTCAACCTAAACTAATCTCAAAAGTTAAGTTATTATTGGAAAACTAGTAAATCGAGGGTTTCACACAAAAAATGGCTAAAAAACCAATTTGAAACTGGTTAGGCTTTAAAAATCAGCCCAAAACTAGTTCAGTTCAGATTCAGTTCACCAAAAACCAAACCATTTTATCAAATTATCAAACAGTTTGGATGAATAACCCAACCAGTGTACGGTTTGGTTTTTTTTAAGTAACCATATGAAAATTGCTGTTAGAATCGAGGTCGAAAAACTATACTAAAATTCATAATCAAACAAAATACAATTTGGCGAACAATGTACCATGTACCAAAATTGAAAAGGGGTAATGAAAAGAAAATCTCTTTCATTGTTTGGGGTAGAGGTTAACTAATCTTGAGAAGTGGCCCCATTTGTTGAGTCCATAGGCTCAGCTTCAGCTGACTCATCTACCTTGTCCCCTTTCTTACCTGTGATAGAAAAAACACAAGCATAGCTATTTGTTGAGCCATTCAACACAAGGAATAATGAAATTTTAGATATGTAAATGTTGTGTTCAATAATATAAAAGTATGATACACAAGGAGTAATATAACGGCAACAAACTCTTCCAGCTACCTTTTTTCTTCTTTCCACCACCCTTTTTCTTTGTTTTTGTGCCCAAGGCTAGCCAGGCCTTAATATCAGGATCATCTATTGTTTTTGTAGGCTGCAATTCTTGGAGTGGATGAGATGTGACCCGATCCGACCCGTTTGGCATTAACAAGACTGTGAATTTGATATGTGCAACATAATCACCTGAAAAACAATTATACAAAACCTTAAATAAAGGGCACTTTGGTGATGTGATTTTGCTATCAGCCAAAGGCTTTTTTACCTGGCTTTTCATGCAGAACAGGATATGGCTGCAATAGCTCATGGTTGACACATTCAACTAAACCCAGACGAGCTCTTTTCTCTTCCAAAGCCCTGTACAAAACAAACGAAATTTTAAGAGAAATGGAAAGGATCAGAATTAGAACACCAGTAGAAGCAGTATAAAAATTTAAAGGTTACCTAGCAGAAAATGGCATAATTGGAAATTTCTGACTGATTTCACTGAAGATGAACCTAGATGCTTTCATCTTCAAGTGATAACTCTTATCAACAGCCCTCTTATAGATGGTTGTCTGCTTCTCATCCAACAACTTGGGCTGCAAGACAAGGGGAATTAATTTCTTGCGTATGATATACCATTCTATTAAATATGTTCATATAACTAACCCACCTTGCCATCCCCTGTGCTTGTTACTATATCAATTGCATAAACTTCGTTCTCCTCAAACTCTGCTTCATCAACCCTTGTTTCCGGATTAGACAAACTGAGCACAACCTTATTCCCATCAATAACAAACTGCTTCATTTGGTGGCTGAGAACACCCTCAACAATTTTACAGTCATAGGCAGCAGCAACCTTTTGAATTGCTTCAGTTACATCCTTGTTCTGTGAAAAAATAATTTGATTAAAAAACAGAACGAGCATCTCCTTCTAAACATAAGGTCATTTATGGATATGAATAATGGGTTGAATATGCCGTTTCCATCTTTTCTATTTCTATAAACAATAGTGATAAGTAATAATTTCTATAGGGTATTATTATGTTGGCTATACTAGACAAGTGTACTGCAATAAAAATATAAACAAGCACAACCATGAAACTATTTTCAGTCAATTCTAGTAAACCGATATGATATTGATCACCTCAGCAAAGTTGCCTTTGTTAAAGCTTTAACGTTGCTACAAATATTAGAATCAAGATAGATATACACAGACAAGACCAACAAGAGAGGCCAATTACAATAACATTAAAAGAATAATAATAGGATTAAAGACAGGTAAATAATAATTAATGTTTTAAATAGAGCACGGTGTTGGCTATACTAGACAAGAGCACTGACGGTATATAATCAGCACAACCATGAAACTATTCTCAGCCAATTCCTAGTATCGGCAACAGGGAAAAGAGGAAACCACTTTAGTACTGATCACCTCGGCAAAGTTGCCTTACAAATTTAATATTTTACTAAAATATCAGAATGCAGACATACATTGACAACGCTAACAAGAGAGGCAAATTACAGTAAGATAAAGATGTATATTAAGGCACTATGTTTTGTTGGCTATACTAGACAGGTGTGCTGATTATATAAATCAGCACAGCATGAATCTATTTTCAGCCAATTCTAGTATCAGCAACAGGGAAAAGAGGAAACCAATTTGTCCTGATCACCTCGGCAAAGTTGCCTTACAAATTTAATTTTTTGCTAAAAAATCAGAATTCAGACATACATTAACAACGCTAACAAGAGAGGCAAATTACAGTAACATAAAGATGTATATTAAGGCACTATGTTTTGTTGGCTATACTAGACAGGTGTGCTGATTATATAAATCAGCACAGCATGAATCTATTTTCAGCCAATTCTAGTATCAGCAACAGGGAAAAGAGGAAACCAATTTGACTGATCACCTCGGCAAAGTTGCCTTACAAATTTAATTTTTTGCTAAAAAATCAGAATTCAGACATACATTGACAACGCTAACAAGAGAGGCAAATTACAGTAACATAAAGATGTATATTAATGCACTATGTTTTGTTGGCTATACTAGACAGTGTGCTGATTATATAAATCAGCACAGCATGAATCTATTTTCAGCCAATTCTAGTATCAGCAACAGGGAAAAGAGGAAACCAATTTGTACTGATCACCTCGGCAAAGTTGCCTTACAAATTTAATTTTTTGCTAAAAAATCAGAATTCAGACATACATTGACAACGCTAACAAGAGAGGCAAATTACAGTAACATAAAGATGTATATTAATGCACTATGTTTTGTTGGCTATACTAGACAGTGTGCTGATTATATAAATCAGCACAGCATGAATCTATTTTCAGCCAATTCTAGTATCAGCAACAGGGAAAAGAGGAAACCAATTTGTACTGATCACCTCGGCAAAGTTGCCTTAAAAATTTAATTTTTTGCTAAAAAATCAGAATTCAGACATACATTAACAACGGTAACAAGAGAGGCAAATTACATTAACATAAAGATGTATATTAAGGCACTATGTTTTATTGGATATACTAGACAGGTGTGCTGATTATATAAATCAGCACAGCATGAATCTATTTTCAGCCAATTCTAGTATCAGCAAGAAGGAAAAGAGGAAACCAATTTGGTACTGATCACCTCGGCAAAGTTGCCTTACAAATTTATATTTTGCTAAAAAATCAGAATTCACACATACATTGACAACGCTAACAAGAGAGGCAAATTACAGAAACATAAAAATGTTTATTAAGGCACTATGTTTTGTTGGCTATGCTAGACAGGTGTGCTGACTATATAAATCAGCACAGCATGAAACTATTTCCAGCCAATTCTAGTATCAGCAACAGGGAAAAGAGGAAACCAATTTGGTACTGATCACCTCGGCAAAGTTGCCTTTAATATCAAGACATTAAACAGGTGAAGAAAACCTTAAACCTTTAACATAACCATATTTAGCATAAAAAATAGAAACTGGCATATTTCACATTACATGAACCATCCTAGATTGCACATATTCTTTCCTGGTGTACTAATCAGTCAGTCAGGTATATATAGAACAGAGTATGAACAACCCTATCAGTGTAACTATGACAGAAATAGGCATCATTGAACTTTATCCATAGCCTAAGATCTCGTCATCAAATAGAGATAAGTTCATACAGTTCAATATGATATTATGGACCAGAGTAAGACATTTTGAAGAGGTGATATGGAGAGAACAATGAAATCCCGTTCATAATTTTTCTAAATTTCATCCCAGTTAAAAAGTGTTTCATGACAGTGGATGACAGGATACATCATGCAGGTAAAATAACAAAACAATGGCAAACAAAATCAACAATTCTCTGTCAGTGTAACTATGACAGAAACAGGCTTCATTGGAATTTATCCGTAGCCAATAATTTCTTCATCATACAGAGATAAATTGTTCAATAGCAATATATTATAAATCAAATCAAGATAATTTTAAGAAAACGTAGAAAAGTGGAAAAATTTATATTCAGAGTTTTTAGCAACGATTTCAATCACAATAACAAATCAAGTCTTAAAAAAAAATTCAATAATAACATTCATTATACATGACACAGTACCAACACTACCAGTAAAAAAATAAATGACCTCTATCAGTGTAACTATGACAATTAAGCTTCACCGGAGTTTATCCATAGCTCATAACAGTTTACATCATTTAGAGATCAAAATCAACATGGCACACACTAAGGCAAAAAAGAACCTTCCATCAAGCAACCCAGATAACCAACGTAATTTCTCTACAAATTAAACAAGGTTAACTGCTTATATATTATATGAACTTACACCTATCAAACAAAGGCACAGTAAAAAAGGGCAACATGTTGTGAAACAAAAGCAAACCACCAATGAAATACAACCACAATAAAAACTAGTTACAAATGTTTACCTTCTTTCCTGGTCTGACAAGCCGCAAGGCCACCTCTGCAGCAGTATTTGCAGCGGCAATGACATCGGCTGCCCTTCCTGTAACAGGACCATCCTGAAGTACATGGGTGTGAGCCACCGCAGCAATGAAACCATCTATATGACAAGCCATGTCACTGCAAACAACCAATGAAACAATCTTCAATGTCCAAATAATAGCAAAAAACACAGAATCCATTTCCCCACAAATAATCACAAATTCAAGCACTGAAAATCTTACATTTTCAATATATCACCTTCTTCCAAAACTGCCTCGTCACTGGCTAGTGGGGAGAAATGGCAAACAACGTTGTTTACTGATAAACATGTTGGAAAAGCAACACCTCTCTCAATCTTCCTCTTCACATTCTTGTACACATTTCCAGTTTGTCTACACAGACACAAAAGCTAACCCTATGAGAAAAATTCTACAAATATATAAAAAAAAAACTCAAAGGCAATGCTCTATGGTATAAGAATAAACAAAGCTTACTCTCTCATATATGAATCCCCTTTCTCACAAATGTCCACAATTTTTGTCTTAGGTTTGCATTCTGAAATAACTAACCTCAAGGCCTCTGAAAAAACAACATTCTTGAAAAACAACATTCTTGAAATCGTATAAATGTATATATAAAGAACGGAACTTCGGATTCCAGCAAAAAAAGAAAAATGTGTGTACAAGGTAGAAAATAACAAAAATCCAAACAGAGCTTGAGAAAAAAAAAAAACATTGAGAGAGTAAGAAACACACTGTTAACGATCTCAGCAGCTGTCTTGTATTTCGTTACCACTTCGGCAGAAGAGAGATCCAACTCCTTCTCCTCCCTTTCTTCGTCCGACATGGTGGCAAGACTATGTAGTCCTCTGACCTCTAAGAGACCCAAATAAGATGCGACAATAAATGAAAAAAACAAGAACAAAAATCAAATCTTTATCCAGATGAGTCGTTATAAAGAATAAGAAAAACAGGGCAAACAAATACCCAGATTAAAGTTTAGAAAATTGACGAATGAATACTGAGGTAACACTCACCGTTAGGATGTTGTTGAGATTACGAAAGAGCAAAAGAATGAATGAAGAAGGCTCGGGAAAGAAATGGAGAGTCTTGTCAAACCAAACGGTGGCTCTGTGCAACTAGGGTTACAGCCACAGAGACAGCTTTGGCTTATATAGGATTTTTCATTTTCTTAAGAATACAAACCTTTTGAGTAGGGTTTTTACACTCCATTTCTTGCCTTAGTTTATTTATTTGTTTTAATTTTATATTTTTATATTTTATTTATTTATAATGTAGTTCATTATCCTTTTGCTACTCAAATGGCAACTGTAATAATTCTGCACCCAAAAACAAGTTAACAATATTACTGGGTTGAGCAGACAATTTTTTATGTAAATAATAATAATTTGACTTACTCGTGTATCATTAGATATAAATTTTTTTTATTTAATTAATAATAATTTAAATTATTTCTGATGTTTATAATTTAGTAGAATACACATAAATTTTATTACATACTAAATAAGATTTAATATATTAAAGGTAAAATTGGTATTAATTTAAATGTATAAAATTCATATGTCTGAAATTAAAATAACATTAATAATTATTCTTTTCTCTTTTTATTTTATTTTATGATATATGTTTATGAATTTTTATGCTAAGAAATAGAATAAATTACATTAACACTTCCATATTATAAGTTCTAAATAAAAAAGAATATAATAAAAATTCATAAAGTAATCACATAACTTTCACAGTTTCTACAATCAACATAAAGATCCCTATTTATATATAAATAACTATAGACACAACTTTTGGATGACTTATATAATGGTTAGTTCCTAAAAATCATGCATTTACCGTTACTCAAAAAAGGTGTGTCTTGGCCAAAGATGAGGGGACACTAGGAGTTGTCCCTAAGGAGACTATAGGAATTGATATCGAAAACTCCAACTATGGTCTTTAGGAGAACAACGAAGAGTGGTACGTCTTAGCCAAAGGTAAGGGGGCTATAGGAGTTGACCTTAAGGATTCCAACATTGGTCTTTAGGAGAGCAGTAAGGAGTAGCGCATATCGACAAAAGGTGAGGGGGCTCTAGGAGCTTACCATAAGGACTCTAACTATGGTCTTTTAGAGAGTAGTAAGGAATGGTGGACTCAACACAGTTATACCATAGGTGAAATTTTTCGTGAAAGCTCTCTTGGAGAGTGGTGGGTAGTGACACTTGCATACTTCGTCGATAAGTTTATATGTAAGTTTAGCTATTATGCTTTCTTTTAAGTTAACTCACCCTTACATGTTCGTGATTGTGGTTTCCACCTTTAATGGTCATATGACTTGTGTTTGGAGGCAAATTTGGGGATGCAGGAGCTCTTCTCTTCAGTTTCTAGGATTTTTCTATCTCTTTCAATCCATTGCACACCTAGTTTCTTCATGACGATGAAGAACTAATCTTATTTGTTGTTCGGGAAGATGTAACATCTAAACTCTCATGTATTTGAATTGATTCCAATTTATATATGCTTCTTTCATTAATTGTTTAGTGTCGTGAGTCCTCTAGGTTACGATACTTGGTCTTACCATTTTATATTACTTGATACGATTCGGTACACTTGCCGACATCTTAACAGTAACATCCTGAACGAATGCTACATTTAACAACTCAACGCTGCTCCTCCTTATATCCTATGTTATCTTATGTTTTAGTGGAAATCACGATCATTGTAGGTAGATAATACCAACACATAAAAGCAAATAAGGTAAGTTAGAGATATTTTAAAACTTATAAGTTTTAAATAAAAAAAATATACTAGAAATTCAAAAAGTAACCACATAACTTCATAATCCCTACAATTGACATCTAAACATAAAGATTCTCATAGCTCATCATATATAAATAACCATAGACACAACCTCCAGAGTAATGGTGTACTCACTAGTTCCTATAGACCATACACCTATCATTACTCAATCACTCATGCCTATCAAAAGTTACATTTATAACATGTTTGAGCCTTCTCCCGATCCATAGAGCATGATAGGGTAAATTCTATATCTAACGAGTTTAACCACTACCAATGCTTTATATATGAATCCCATTGACTCTCACAACTAGTTATTTTCACTTATATGAATATAATTACTAGTAGATTCAAGATTATCTTGTTCCAGCCCCTATCTCGATACTCCCCCACACAAAAACCAACTTACTATAGTATTCTCACCATAGGAATAACTACCTCATAATCCAAATCACGTACATTTCAATTGGTAATAAACTTTATCGATATAGCACAACCACAAGAAAACTAGCAAACACAATGTATCTCACTTAGCTCCTTCATCACATTCTTTAAAAATTCTTAAATCATAACACACTTTCATACATATGTACTTTAATTCAATTAAAATTCATCTCATAACATAAGTCACTTATTGTTTATTTTAAATTACAAGCTAAGAATTCATCATTTATTTTTTATTGCATTAGCATAACATTCAAATACTATATTTCAAATAATTAGATCAAGATGGTAAAAAATTTCTCTAACTATAAACATCTAATGACAGATCCCTATGATTACAATAAAGATTGACATGTCTGAGATAAGTTGTCAAAATTTTAGCTTACTCCAACGATTAATGAAGAGGGAATCCCAATTTTCCCAAGATGACTCAGTGTTGGAAATAAGGTGGTGCCCAACAAGTTAGTGAATTCACTCTTTTAGTTGCGCCCAACAATACTAAAGTATCGTCCAACACTAGCCAAGTTAGTGGCTCTTGTCCAACTAGTGCCCAACAACACTATAGTGACGCCTAACGTTGCATCAGATATTTGAACTTCCTTTTTAAGTTTTAATTTAGCAATTTGACTTTTCTTAAGTTATTCTCCACTTAATAAAATTCATAATGTTTTAATAAATCAATCAAAGGTCTCATAAAGAAGCTCCTATAAACAACAAAACTCTAGATTTCACAAGATAAAATCACCCTTTGACACCAATCTAATTAAACTCCCCTGTCTTTAAAGAAATCCTACAATAATAAATTGATTACACACTCATTATTGTCATCTTATAAACACAATTAATTAATCCTTCAATTACATATATCATTTATATCTAAATTCATCAATTTAGCCAGTTCAATTAAAATTGACCCATTAGAGACTAAAACACTATTCTACCTATTCATTTCCCAACTTCACAACTCAGATATCAAACTCAACACACAACATAATTTTCTCATTTAATCCCTCATCACACATAAACCTGATCAATTAATTTCCACATGCCTAGTATCAAAGTTCATAGTTTTAATCAAATCACACCACAAATTCATAACTCAAGCATCAATTTAATCAATTTCCTCATACATGTACAATTACCACTCTAAAACAATTTCATTCACTAAATTCATAATAAATTGTCATCATACATATTACAGTTCATCAATCCTTAATAAGAATTAACTTTAAAAATAGTTTCCCTTACTTGCTTAGGAGCAACACCAAGGTCTTTCATTTCTAAGCATTCTTAAACACTAAGATGGGCAGAAACCGCATAAAGAATATGCAAATCAACAATGTGATCACGCCCTAATGATCCTAATTAGACAGAGAATCCTTAAAAACCCCAAACCCACACATGCAAAAGCAAATTGCTCTACATGCATAAAAGCCCCCAAATCAACTCTAAAAAGGTTAAAAGGAGAAATTAGTATTTTCCACGATTAGATCAGATAGAATTGTAGCTCTCATATTGACAGGAGTTATACAATGCTTTTTGACCTTCAAATAGGTGAGCAGAGTGGAGGGAGTTTAAACAGAATGTAAAAAATTGTAGAAAAATGGTTTCAAAAGAGATAATGTGTTTTAAGATAATGAAATTCATTTATAATAAAACTATTTATATTAAAACCTTTTATTATTAAAATAATTAAGTGTCACCATTTTAAAACCTCTATCAATCCTCCTAAAATACTATTTTCTAGGTTCTCCCACTTTTTCTCCATTTATTTCAATTTTAATTTTTCATTTCTCTCAATTTTTAATTTTATTTGAGTTTATTTATTTTTTATTTATTGTTTTCTTTTCTTTTTAGTTTATTATTTTCAATTAATCTTGTTTTCTATTTTTTTATTTTTTGATTTAGTTTACTATTTTAAATTCTTGTCATTTTCTAGTTTTAATTTTTCAATTAAATTCTACTAATTTCAATTTATGATCTTAATTCCTATTGTGGTTTATTTAATGAGTAGTATGCAATTTGGTTAAGCTTGTTTATCCATTAATAACATTTAGTCTCTATCAATGTTTGTTAATTTTTTATTTTATAATCTAGTTAATCCATCCATGTTTCTTTCTATTTTAATTTAATTGTTGTTGTCTTTAGGTTAGCCATTGAATTTTGACATGACCAATTTATGGACTTTTAATCCCTTAAATCATACTCCTTTTATATCTTAACTTGTTTAAAGAGGACATCAAGCAATTGACTTATTATAAAAGGTATTCTTAGACCTCATAATAAATCTAACTTATATTAATAGATTTGACATAATAAATCCAACTAATTATGACAAGTCCATTAATATTTGTCATAGTAAGTCCAACTTATTATGACACGTCTAAGAATACATGTTATAATAAGTCACTTACTTTGACATATATTCATAAACATGGTATAGTAATTGAGTATTTTTATTTTACTTTATAATTTTTTCTCCATTCACAATAATATTATCTACACATAATAATATGCAATTTCTAAATGAAACAACCTCATTGACTTACTTTATCTAAAAAAACTTCAAATTGTAATTTTGATTTGATATATGATTTGCATCACAAAACATTAAGCTCGAGTTATCATCTAAGTCATAATTTAACACCACTACAAAGTTTAAAAAATTAGTAATTTACATTATCAAAATTACTTGAAACTAATTTTCAACTAAATCACAAAATTAATTATCATTTGGAGACAACCTTTTGCTTGAAAATGGATTGTCGTGATAGTATGATACTTAGATTGGTCTATGTGCCCATAGTTTTTTTCAAAACTTTGTATAAGTTCATACTTATAAAACAAGAGATAAAAAATCAATGTAAACACGTTTTACTATAGTCAATGTCAAATTTAACAACCACACTATTATTGTTTAAATGCCAAAATGCAATACACTTAAATGGTGCATATTTTTTATAAATTTTATCAATAATTTTATCTAGTGGTTTATTTTTGCAACTCAACATCACATGCAAAAAAAATATGAGTAATAGGTAGAATATTTGTTAACCATACAAACTTTATGATTCATATAATACAACAAATATATATAGTTATTTATAAAATATTAAATGATTTTGATTTTAATTAACAATTAGATGGTTCATAAAGTTTAGAAATAGCCTTATATAAGTTTTTTCTTGTTTATGAATAAGTTGGAAATTTCTCGTACCTTTCCATACACATTAGGGTTGTTGTAATGGAAAATGAACCAAACTCTTTAAAGTGCAATCTAGAACATGCAAACAAACTATTTTCATCTTTAAGCTTCTCTAGTATAAAATTTTTCTTTACATTTTGAGCCAATTTGATAATGTGACCTATTCTCATTCCTAGTCTGCAGTGTTTTTCCAAATTTGTTTCACCGATTTTCACAAATTCCTTTAAACTAGGAAATTTTTTTATTCCATATGTGTGGATTAATTTTTCTTAATTATTTTTATATAAAGGGATTATAATTAATACATATATATGTCATTTTTTTTTCTTTTCAGGATCCTAAAATAATTAGAAACAACACAATATTTTTTTTTCATGCATAAAGAATGATTTTTTTTTTAAAAAGACTAACAAAATTAGTTCTAAATTGTGTTTTACCACTTAAATTCCCAAAAGAATTTATGTCATTTTAAAATAGTTCAATTCTCAAGTTTTTTTTTCGACATTAAATTTTAAAAATGTTTCATCAATCTTCTTCTATTTTAAAGAATCAAGTAAATGTCAAATAAATCTTTTTCATGTCACTTTTTTTACATAATTTTTAATTGCAAACAATATTTTAAATTTAGTATCACTAGGAAGTACCACAACACACCAACAAGAGGACTATTTGTTTATTCCTCACCATTGCTTGCATCAAATGTTTCCTTTTATATCAAAGAGGAAGTATATGTGGAACAAACCCCTGACTTTGAAGACTTTGATCACATTTACAAACTGAGAAAAGTTGTATATGGACTCAAACATGCTCCATGATCATGGTTTTAAAGGTTGAGTGAGTTCCTTATCAAGAAAGAATTCAAAAGGGGTAAAGTTGATTAACATTATTCATTAAAAATTATGGAAAAGATTTATTTTTTGTACAAATATATGTTGTTGATATAATATTTGGTTCCACTAATCCTCTTCTGTGTATATGCAGGAGGAATTTGAGATGTCCATGATCGGAGAGCTAAATTACTTCCTTGGATTGTAAGTGAAGCAGGAAAAAGCTGACATTTTCATTCATCTATCAAAGTACTGTGTTGATCTATTGAAGAAATTTAAGATGAATGAATGCAAAGAATCTATTACTCCTATGGCTACAAACTACTATCTTGACAAGGATTAAAAAGGTAAAGATGTTGACCAAAAGATGTACAAAGGTATGATCGGTTATTTACTTTATTTATCTGCCAATCGTCCGATATTATGCACAATGTTTGTTTGTGTGCTAGATTCCAATCCTGTCCAAAAGAATCACATTTAACTATAGTTAAAAGAATTATGAAGTATCTCAAAGGGACAAAAAATGTTCGACTATGGTACCCTAGAGGTTCAAATTTGACTCTTGAGGGTTATAGTGATTCAGATTTTGAAGGTTGTTAATTAGACAAAAAAAACATCAATGGTACTTATCATCTTTTGGGATGCTCACTAATCACTTGGCATTTAAAGAAACAAGCTTTTGTGGCATTATCCACCATAGAAGTTGAGTACATTGCAACTGGAAGTTGTTGTGCTCAATCTCTTTGGATCAAGAGTTAACTTAAGGACTATGGTATTCATCTAAAGCATATTCCTCTAAAGTGTAACAATAATAGTGCTAGAAATTTAACCAAAAAACCCCATTCTACATTCTAAAACGAAACATATTGAGATAAAACATCATTTTATCAGAGATCATGTTTCAAAATGGGAAGTTAAAATTGAATTTGTTGATACTCTACATCAATGGGCTGACATTTTCACAAAACCTATGTCTAAAGAAAAATCTTACACAATAAGAAATGAGCTAGGCATACTCGATCAAAGCTATGTCAAATAATGGGATGAACTGATGAATCTGTTTGTATGGATGCAATCTGATCTATTTTACTATCATACACTATTGGACATTCATACTCATTCATGAATATTGAAATTGCATAACAATTATTGCTTTCATAATGTTTATTACTATGCTAACACTCAACATTGTTGAGAAAGTTGTGTTTGCAAGATGAACATTGATCTCAAAAGGTTTAAATTGATCAAAACTATGCATTTGAGCACTTTCACGAACTTTAACCGATTACACAGATCAATAATATGTTAAAAACTCACTCAATAGAGAGTTTAATCGGTTAGATTCATAACGTAATCGATTAAAAGTCGCTTACTTGGTTTACACGCTTATAATTGATGATATTAACTGCTTAATATGTTATGATTGGTACTTGATACAATTTAAGCATATCTTAGATATCAAGTGTTGTATATTGCTAAAAAATGTTTTTGAAAATCATCCATATGCTTCATTTTGAAAAATTGCACCACATGTTGCAGAATTTCTTACACTGTTATATCAATTTTGTTGCTACATAAGATGGTATCATGCATTTATACTGCAATTATACTCTGAGCTTCATATTTGTTGCATAATCATATTGAGTATTTTGCTAATTGCACATGATACATTCATTTGATATCAATATATACTCTAATCTATATACACTAATATATTGTTATACTGTTTTCAATATATTGTTATGAGCTTTGATTTAAACTGTTATAAATCTCATATTTCTCATACTGTTTAAAGTGCTACACTTCTTCATGATAGGGAACATCATATTCTTAAAATGGTCTGTAAGAATTTCTTTTTGATGTACCTCTTAGCACTTTGTTTCCATGTTACTTGTATTGTCATTTTTTGCTAATACCCAAAGGGGGGAGAGTAACTCGAAAGAGTTTCTTGTTGTGCATCATAAAAAAAAGGGGAGATTGTTGATAGAGGGAGCTATGTACAACTGAACCCATATCTCACATATGTGTTTTTAATTATGACAAAAGAAATGTTTTATAGTTTCTTGCACAACAAAATGGCAAAACAATTGTTTGATTACATATGTGATTGTGGTTGAACTATGTGATATGTGTATTCATTGATTAAGAATGAATCATTTGGTTGAAACTATTGGAACACAACAACCGGTACCGATTTTGCGCAGCGGAAATAAAAACAGAGTTTGATACAGAATGTTAAAAGCGAAGAGCTTGTTCAGTCAATTTTAGAATGATTCCTTTAATTTTCTTATAAACGATTTAACGATAGTTGATGTGTAGAAAATGTAAAGAGTACAGGGAGTAGAAAAATCACACAAATGATTTTTATCCTAGTTCGAATTAACAGATTCTACGTCCAGTTGTTAATCATTATAAATAGTGATTAACTGTTTCACTAAAACCAGTTTCACAGTTACAATGAAAGTGAATGCAACTTTAGAACAACAAAACCTTCCTTCGACGAACGAACCAAAAGCAACAACTCTACCAACTTGAAGAGAACCGCTCCGACCTTTGACATACAAAGCGCGAGCTTCTCCTATTCACAAGGCTTGACAAAAGCAAGAACTATCACTTAAGAACTTCCTCAAACACACTGTATTCTCAAATGGCATAGATTTCTTTTCATTCTCAGAGAGCTTCCCTTAGGCACACAACTCTAATACTCTCAAAATGAAAAGTTACCTTCTAAGAGCTGTGAAGAGCTCTATTTATAATCCCAAGTTCGTGCAGTGTTAGAAACTAAAAAGACATATTACAACTGCCAGTGTTAAACGATTATTGTAAGTGATAATCGATTGTCTGCGAGACTTTGGAACATATAATGATATTAACTCTTCAAATGGTCAGCTCCAGTTCTTCACCTACTTCCACCGTTCGGCTCGAGCCCTTACTGTCTTTAGATGTTTGGCTCAATTCTTCTTCACTCGTAGACCTTCCAACTCTTAACATTTTATTCTACAATGTTAGTTGGACTCAACACCGTTTGGTCTTGTACATGTGTTGTGTTTATGTCTTATTCGGCTTTCAACTGCTATACGCCGTTCGACCTTCAACTACGTTCGACTTTCATCTGCTATACGTCGTTTGGTCTTCAATTGTGTTCGGCGTGTGTTCGGCCTGTGCTTCAAATGTCGTTCGGTCTTCAACTGCGTTCGGCCAGTGTTTGTCCTGTGTTCGACCTTCATTTGTTTGTGACCGTTCAATCTCAGTCATGTCTTTGCTCGGTTGCCAGGACTCAATTCTTCCTACCACCACTTACCGTCCAACCGCTCGGTCACGTTTATGCCTCTCTTGGTCTTGGTCATGCCTTCCACTACTCGGTCCTAACTGCTCGGTCTTGGTCATACCTCGCTTGGTCTCAGTCATGCCGATAACTTTTTGGCAAGTATACCAAATCGTTACAAGTAATACAGTGATAAGTAAAGTATCGTTCTCCTCAGGGAATTTGTGTTACGTTATTCAATTAAAATTTATTTATCAAAATCAATTTGAACAACAAAATATAAGTGAATTAATAATCTCAAACTAGATGACAATTTAAAATTGAAATTAAAATTTAAAGAAAGCTTCATTGGAATTGACTTCATGACCACATTACAGTAACTATTCTGAGCAATATAACTTGCATTCAAACATCAACATCACAGTATCTTGGTTTAATTCCTTAAAACAAGTTCTAAAGAATTATGATCAATTATTAATTCCTTAAATAATTAAACATAAACTTTGCATTAAGAACGATGTTATTGATGACCAGGAGAATTGAAACTATTCCTAGCCTCTTTCCTTCTGGTTGCTTTTCTTGCGTTAATACTTAAATTTACTTCCCAGTACAATTTAAATATAAAAACAAGTTTATTTTACTTCCGCAAAATAAAATAAAAAGTAAACAAGAAAAGCATATGAACACAACTTATATTGAACAGGAAAGATTACATCAAATGTCAGCCATTACAGTCAATTCCAACGAATAAAAGTTTAGCCTATCCTAGACATCACAAACATACTCATTTCTGCAATTCCTTGCATGATGTGCAGTCTTGATGTCTTCAGAGAGGTCTCTTGATGGTCTCCTTCTCCAGAGCAGTTCTCCAAAAATTATTCTTTTCAGTCTGATCCCCGCTATCATTCAAAGCACGTCTTTTAAGAGACAGTTGAATTCTCATAACTGCTCCATTCGTTCCGCGCACAGAAGCAGATTCGCTGTGCGAATTAAAATTAATACAACACTCAACTGCACAAATTCGCTAAGCGCACAGCCTCTGGTGCGCTGTGCGAATTTTGCAATTTTCATTCTTCTCTGATGTTATTCGCTCAGCGAACCAATGGTGGTGCGCTGTGCGAATGTATTCTCCTGGCTCTGCGAATTTTGCTTCTGCTATGCGAGAATTGGCTGACAGATTCACTTTTGTACAACTTTTCCTGAACAATAATTTACAACACAATCTACTTCCTCTTACGACTTTTCACTGAGTAATAACATGAATAATTACAAAATTGAGATCATTTATAAGTGTCAAAACATCTGTTTTTCACACTTATCAACTCCCCCAAACTTGAACTATTTCATGCCCTCAGGAAATAACAGAAACATATGAACAACACATAACACACCTTTGACGTTTTGATAGAATGACTTTACACATCAGACAAATCACATGCATTCCTAAAGATTCAAACAGGTATGGCATAGTACAATACTAAAAAATTCATCTGTATATAGAATATGTAAAACCAGATCAGCATTTATCATTCTCACCACTCACAGTGTTTGTCCTCACAGTCGAATTGTCCTAGAACTTCATCAGCTTTTGCATTTCATTTGATTCACACACTTCACACACTATTGGTTAAGTCCAAAGGTCTTTTCAGGTTAAGGCTTGGCTTGGCTAGAAAAAGAATCATGGTTTTTCTTGGATTCAAAGATACCTATTAAGAAGAGAACAACTTCAATTCCCAATCCAATACTCAAATCCCGAAATGTATCATTTATTACATACCATTTTCTTTCACAGCTCAACCTTTTCTTTCATTTTGAGCTTCTATATATATATATATATATATATATATTTTATACGATCTTTTCTTTCCCCCAAACTTGAATTCAACCTTAACCTCTTTTAAAGCATAATACATGTTCTCTTCTAGGGTGTAAGGTAGGATATCATCTAATAGGCTCAAGGTGGAAGGAAAAAATTTTCAAGGCTCAAAAAGGTTCACAATTGTATCACAGTGTCTAAAGGTTGGCTATCTGGCCAAGTAGCTATATAATCAATACAAACATGGCCTTTTTCATCCTTAACCAAAGAGTGTGTATATACGTAGAAGCAAAATCATGCAAAAACCAATTCCATATCTAGACAACTCAATATCTCTCAATCAATATATGCTCTCAACACTCACAGATCTGGTCATATTCATACACACAGATAAAAATTTTGAAGCAATGTACCACATACATACAAGTCATCATCCCAAAAATCACATAATATCATCAGAACATGCATAGTCATTAAATCAAAACCTCAAAGTCTTTACAACCACAACAAACATCAACAAATAACTAAGTTCCACAATAACATCTAAACAGAAACATCTAAAAACAACATAACACAAACATCAATAACACATCAATAACATATGTCCATCAGCACTCTACCAAGACGCATCTGTCCTGGATCTCCACTGGCTCTCCTACGAATGATAACTCTGCTGTACCCATCTGGGATCTGGCTCCTCTTCCTCCTCGTCACCATCACCTGCCATCATGTCCTCCTGCTCATCTAACTCTGGCTCTGGTGCTCCTGGAAAGGCACTCCCCCACCTAGACTCTGGCCTGCCCTCAGGCCATGGAATATGCTCTGCAAACTGGGTCCCACTCATCAGTGAGTCGGGAGGAAAATCAGGGATTCCCAGGGAAAGTGATACATGCTATCCTGTAAAGACACCTGACCCTGCCTCATACTAGTGCACCAGTCGCGGATATCGTCCTGACGAGCCAGACTCTGCTGCATGTAGCGAGTGAAAAGATCAGGTGAAGGAACAGACGGTGCTACAGGTGGTCTAGCCGCTCTAACATTCCGGCGTGGAGGGGGAACTGGAGGAGGGGCATGCTCAGCAGACAACTTTCCCCTGTTAGCACAGTTATGGTCAAAAAATCTTTTGTTGAGGGGAGGTTGTAGTTTCAGAGTGATGTCTGAGACCCCTGCAATTCCATTGGCCTTGCATAAGGCAGTGATCAACGTAGGGAAGCCAAGTTTGCAGGCGTCATTATCAGCCATAAGAGCAATCTCCTGAGAGATGAACGCTCCGATATCCATATCAATGCCTGTGATAATGCCATACACCAAATAGGAGCGTTCCAGGTTGATATCAGATGTATGAGAGTTGGGGCAGATGTTGGTGAAAGAAAATGTGCTCCAAATAGTGGCCAGTGAGTTCAGATGCTTCCTCAATATCCGCACTGGTGTACCACTAGTACCAAGCTGATACCCATAGCCTGGTAAGCACAAAGTGGAGGCAATCAAATCATGGTCAGGATGGCCTGACATAAAGGTCCCAAGTGGATAGGGGATGTACATGAGAGTGTGCATCAGCCTGTGCAGAGCCTTCCTGTCAAAGCGAATGAGTTTGCCTCTCACTGTAGAAGCTCGCGTGTTAGGTGACTGTGCTCGCTCAGGGTCCCAAGCATTTGCATAAAACTCTTTCACCAACACTTCATCAATTTCATTGGGCAGAGTTGCTAATACATAGTCCCATTTCCTTCTCTCAACTTCGGCCCATATGTGGTCATACTCCCCAGGGTTCAATTCAATCCTTCTCTCTGGCAAGAGTCCTCTGCCCATAATGTTCTGCGTGAAGCGCTCCTGGGCTACCTCTGAAACAAACCGGTTCTGATCATAGTTGAGAACCAAGTTCTCCTCCTGTGCTTGTGCCGGTTGTGATATAGAAGAAGACCCTTTGGTGGTCTTCCTCTTTTTCTCTTGAGTGGATTTTGGAGGTGCCATCTGCAAAGATCAATAAACAGTGCAAACAGATGCACAGAACAGATAAATGAAGCAATGGAAGGTTTCTGCCTGAGCAATTTCGCTATGCGAATGCTGTCGCTTAGCGAATTAACCCCGTATTTTAGAAAATGAAATTTTCCTTTAGCTGCGCGACCACAGTCGCTATGCGATAGGCTCGCTGTGCGCACACATGTCTGTGCGCTATGCGAATGTGAACGCAGAGAAGAAAATGAATCATTTTTCGCTCTGCGACTGGAGTCGCTGTGCGAAATCAGTGTAGCTCGCTCGGCGCGCAGATGTGATGCGCTATGCGAGTGCATCATACCAGATCAAAGACAAATGAGAGCGCTATGCGAGTGATTCGCTTGGCACCAGAGAATCATATCTTATGCAGCAAATATACGTTCGCACAGCCAATGGACAACTAAAACTTATAGAATCATGGAACTTCTACACAGATGAACTCTTATGAACAATTTTATGAACAGAAACTTCAGAGAAGAAAAGCAAACCAACCTTGATGAGAAAGAAGAAACAATGGAGAGAAGTGGAGACGCAAGATGAAGATCAGAACCACTGTAGAAGTGGTTGAAAGTGGTGGCAACAGAGAGGAACTGGCCACTGGCACCGGCGCTGTGCGAACGTAAGAGATGAAGAGGGAGACAGAGTTTGGAGATGAAAATGTGGAAGTGAAAGTGAAAATGTGAAAGGTTATTTTTTTGAAATAACCCTTCGCAGTGTAGATTCGCATAGCGCACCAAGGGGTGTGCGCTATGCGAATCGGTGTGCAGTTAATGCACACTGACACACGTTTTGATATTTTATTATTTTTGTTTTGAATTTTTCATCTTTCGCACAGCGCACCCAGGGGTGTGCGCTATACGAAAGTCACTTTTTTTTTTTTTTATGAAGATTACTAACTCGCAGAGCGCACTTCAGCTGTGCGCTGTGCGAAAAAGCACAACTTTCCTTCTCACACAGAGTTCTCGCTCTGCTGTTTTCGCAAAGCGAAAATTAAGCCTTTATCTCCCACAACCATTGCTCGCTCAGCTTGTCTTATGCGCTATGCGAATAAATTAATTAAATACTAGATGCAAAGCGCATAAGATTCGCTGTGCGAGACTCTAAACATGCCATTTTTATTTTTCTCTACTCGCATAGCGCATGGTGTGCGCTGTGCGAATAAGCTATATCTTCCAAAAATTTCAACTTCTCGCCTAGCGCACCTCAGCTGTGCGCTATGCGACAAGTGCGTCACAGCACCCTCTCCACAGTCAACATAAAAATTACAGCAAACATATATATACAAACATGTGCTAGGGTGCCTCCTAGCAAGCGCTTCTTTAACGTCACTAGCTTGACCCAGAATCTCATGGTTAATTTGGATTGTTGATGTTGGTGTGCTTCTTCCTCTCATGACACCAACATTTTCTGAGTAACTTTCTTGTCACCAACTTAATTCTTCTTGAATATGGAGCCTCAATTTCGAGTACTCCATTTTCCTTTATGTCCTTGATGACCCATAACCTGTTCTTAAGATTCACAGGTATTCCAGGTTTGAGTTCATCACTTTTCACTTCAATTTGTTGGTGAACTCTTTGCTTGTCCTTATCCTCATCTCTTTCCTTCACTTTTGGATTGAAACAAGTAAAATTCTGCTTGGCCAACTTGACAACTTGCCTTGGAAGACTAGTAATTGCTAAAACTTCATCTTTTACTTTGGAACTAGTCTTTTCCTCTTGATTTTGCTTCACACCTTCAAAGACATTCAATATCACCTCTTCATCTTGGTCTTTTAATTTCACCGTTCCATCATCAACATGAATGACAACCTTAGCTGTCTTCATGAAAGGTCTTCCAAGAATGAGAGGTATATCTACACCTTCCTCCATTTCCATTACTACAAAATCAACAGGGAATTTTAATTTATCAACTTTAATCACCACATCTTCCACTACACCGTAAGGATGCTTAATGGACCTATCTGCCATTTGCAAGATCATTCTGGTTGACTTGACTTCAAGGTCACCAATCTTTTTGAGCATAGATAGGGGCATCAAATTGATGCTAGCCCCTAAGTCAACAAGAGCCTTCCCTATATCATGATTTCCAATGGTGCAGGGGATAGTGAAACTCCCTGGATCTTTGACTTTTGGAGGTAAAGATTTCTGCATTATTGCACTGCAATTTCCATGCACTTCAATTGTTTCCTCATTGAAATACTTCTTCTTTTTACTGAGGAATTGTTTCACATATTTTGCATAAGCAGGAATTTGTTGCAGTGCTTCAGTCAATGGCAAGGTAATCTCAAGTTGATTAAATATCTTCTTGAACCGATCCATTTGTCTTTCCTTATCCTTCTGTGAAGTATTTTTAGGATAAGGAAGTTGCTTCACCAACACTTTCTCTTTTTGTCTTCCATCTTCCTTCCTGTTTCTACTTTCTTTTTCTTCAATCACCATCTTTTGATCATCCTCTATGTGTGCTTGAATCTTTTTATTTGTCGGCTTCTCCTTGGAATCAAACCCCACTTCTTTTCCACTTCTGGTTATTATGACATTACATTCCTCCCTGTAGTGAACTTCATTCTTAGCCACAAATTTCTTTTCAGATGTCTCATCCAACTTCTTTGCAAGTTGACTCACTTGTGTCTCCAAGTTTCTAATAGAAGCTTCAGTGCTTTTATGGTTGGAGATGGATACTTGCATAAATTGTTGCAAAGTTTCTTCAAGCTTGGATGTCCTATCAGAAAGAGTAGGTTGTTGTTGAAACTGTTGTTGTGGTGGTCTACTAGAACTAGCCTGACCCATGCTAGGATGAGGTTTCCAACCTTGATTATAATTTCCATAATTTCCTGAACGGCCTTGATTTCCCATGTAATTGACCTCTTCCTTTGCATTAGACTGAATAGCACACTGTCCATTTTGGTGCTCTCCACCACACAGTTCACATCCTTGCACAGTATGTTGTGCCTGGGATACATTTTGAATTTGTAGTTGTGATACCTTTTTCATCAGAGACTCAAGCTGTTGAGTCATAATTTTATTTTGGGCTAATAAGGCATCTTGGGATTGCAACTCAAACATTCCCTTCTTTGGATTTTGTCCTCTCTCACTTTGAACATCATTGTCGCTAGATGCCATATTTTCAATAATTTCATGAGCTTCATCAGGTGTCTTCCACCTAATGTTACCTCCTGCTGAGGCATCTAACATCAATTTTGTGTGAGATTTTAAACCTCCTAAAAACAGGTTCAATTGAGTGGGGACATCAAATCCATGTATGGGAGTCTTTCTTAACAATCCCTTAAACCTATCCCATGTCTGACTCAAAGTCTCTTCAGGCTCTTGTTGAAAAGAGGATATCTCTTGCTTGCCTTTGTTTATTTTTGATTGAGGGAAATACTTCGGCAAAAACTTTGACACAACGTCATCCCAACCTGTCAGACTTCTCTCAGGAAAAAAATTTAACCATTTCTTGGCATTGCCTGCCAAGGAAAATGGAAAAAGACTAAGTCTGATTGCATCCTCTGACACATTCAACATTTTCACAGTGTTGCAATATTCATTAAAAGTTGCCAGATGATCATAGGGATTTTCGTGTGACAATCCTGAAAACTGATTACTTTGAACAAGATGTATCAATGCTGGCTTCATTTCCATGTTAGCCGCAATTATCACAGGTTTGGCTATACTGTTGAAAGATGTAGGTACAATCACTGAAGCATAATCTTCCAACGTACGCCTTCTTTGTTCATTATCCTCGTTTTCCTCCATCTTTTTACCCTCTTGGTCAGATGAAGAATAAGCGTTTGAAGATAAGCTGGATTCTCTACCTTCTTTTTTTCTATTTTCTTTTCTACGCCTACTATTATTTCTACGGGCTGTCCTTTCAATCTCAGAATCAAACAATAAATCCTCAGATTTTGTTCTGCGTGGCATGCAGAACAAAAATCTCCAATGACCAACCCAAGAAATAACAACAGGAACAAAACACAATATATACAGATACACAGAAAACTAAAACAATGAATTTACAGAGATAGGAACAAAATTGAAATTGATAAACAACTAATTGAAATAACAAAACAATCAAATTCCCCGGCAACGGCGCCAAAAACTTGATAACTTTTTGGCAAGTATACCAAATCGTTACAAGTAATACAGTGATAAGTAAAGTATCGTTCTCCTCAGGGAATTTGTGTTACGTTATTCAATTAAAATTTATTTATCAAAATCAATTTGAACAACAAAATATAAGTGAATTAATAATCTCAAACTAGATGACAATTTAAAATTGAAATTAAAATTTAAAGAAAGCTTCATTGGAATTGACTTCATGACCACATTACAGTAACTATTCTGAGCAATATAACTTGCATTCAAACATCAACATCACAGTATCTTGGTTTAATTCCTTAAAACAAGTTCTAAAGAATTATGATCAATTATTAATTCCTTAAATAATTAAACATAAACTTTGCATTAAGAACGATGTTATTGATGACCAGGAGAATTGAAACTATTCCTAGCCTCTTTCCTTCTGGTTGCTTTTCTTGCGTTAATACTCAAATTTACTTCCCAGTACAATTTAAATATAAAAACAAGTTTATTTTACTTCCGCAAAATAAAATAAAAAGTAAACAAGAAAAGCATATGAACACAACTTATATTGAACAGGAAAGATTACATCAAATGTCAGCCATTACAGTCAATTCCAACGAATAAAAGTTTAGCCTATCCTAGACATCACAAACATACTCATTTCTGCAATTCCTTGCATGATGTGCAGTCTTGATGTCTTCAGAGAGGTCTCTTGATGGTCTCCTTCTCCAGAGCAGTTCTCCAAAAATTATTCTTTTCAGTCTGATCCCCGCTATCATTCAAAGCACGTCTTTTAAGAGACAGTTGAATTCTCATAACTGCTCCATTCGCTCCGCGCACAGAAGCAGATTCGCTGTGCGAATTAAAATTAATACAACACTCAACTGCACAAATTCGCTAAGCGCACAGCCTCTGGTGCGCTGTGCGAATTTTGCAATTTTCATTCTTCTCTGATGTTATTCGCTCAGCGAACCAATGGTGGTGCGCTGTGCGAATGTATTCTCCTGGCTCTGCGAATTTTGCTTCTGCTATGCGAGAATTGGCTGACAGATTCACTTTTGTACAACTTTTCCTGAACAATAATTTACAACACAATCTACTTCCTCTTACGACTTTTCACTGAGTAATAACATGAATAATTACAAAATTGAGATCATTTATAAGTGTCAAAACATCTGTTTTTCACACTTATCACATGCCTTCCACCGCTCGGTCCTAACTGCTCGGTCCTGGTATCTTCTGTTATACGGAAATGCTTTTAAACTTAATACAACAAGGGTCTTCATATTCTTCACTTTGTAACATCATCAAAATCATTATCTTCAAGACACTAATGCTTCCTCATTGGTAACAAAAACACTTTGCACATTGCATATCCTCATGAATTAATCGATTACTATGTTTGCATAATCTGTTAAATTCATCAGATATCAGTATATGCTTAACAAAGGCAAAATACCAAGTTTTAACCGATTGGATTATGTGGATAATCGATTAAAACTCGTGGTTATGTCTGCACATGTTTACTGAGTGCATCAAATTGTTTTGAATGATATTTTGTTCAAAATTTTGTTAAGTATGGAACTTAATCGATTATGTTAAAATCCACTCCTAGGGTGCCATGTGACCACTTCTAAAAATCAAATCCTACCAATGGAAGCATGACACATGACACACACTTTCCTCTTGGTTTGGCTGTCTAACTTAAGGAAAGTCCTATGCTACTTAGGCCTTAATACAAGCCTTAAACAGACCTACACTACATGGTCTAATACAATGGCCTAGATATCCTACACTACTTTTCAATCCATGCTCCATGATGGCTCCAAAGGTGGCCCATAAGGTAGAGTTGATGTCATCTTCATGGATGACTTCCACTCTCTTGAAAATGCTTGACCATGGATAGGGGATTTTCCATCATTCCCTCCCTCTTGAAAAGGATTTCCCTCAAATCTTCAACATGGAACAAGGAAAATTTTCTTATCTTCTTTGGAGTTTTGTGCGCTTCTCCACCAGGGTCAAATACCCATTTTATAACACAAGTTAAAACAAATGTTATAATAGTGTGTAAATGAAGAATATAGCTCCCAACAATGACACACCTTAAATCAAATGAATGATCAAAGCCTACGAGAGTAGGAACATCTTTGAAGCTTTTATTTGTCTTGTGTTGGATGCATATGTTTGAAAGACTATCCATTCCAACACAAGAGTTAATTTTTTAGGGATATGCCATCACACCCTTCTTTTTGAAAAGGATTTGTCCTCAAATCTTCATGTTCTTTTATGACAAAAACCCTTTTCTTATTATTGGTTAAGTTGTGTTTCTTTCACTAGGATCAAAGATCCATATGCAAGTGTCATCAAACACAAAATCAATAATCTTATGAGTCACAAACAACATATATCTAGATGAAAGATTAAAAGAACACCTTATGTTAATTTCAAAAGAATTTACTTGAAAACTTTGAATGTATATTTCACAAAATTGTTTGTGTTTACTTTAAGTTAATTGTATCCTAAAAGGTAAGATCAACTCAAAGTTCGATTTGGAAAAATTTGAGTTAAAAATAGTGGGAGGTGAAAAAGAAGTTGGAAATATTTCAAAAGTAAAAGTTGGAGTTTTGAAAGATGGTTGAATGTATTAAGAAAAGTTCAAGGATTGAAAAACTCCCTTCATCATCTTAGTCACAACCTTAATTGTGGGAGTGGTAGGGGGCTTTAGTAATTCTTCCTCTTCTTATCTTATCTCAATCTCTTCTTTTTCTCTATTTTCTTTCTCATTCCTTTCTTTTATCTTTTTTTCTTCATACTCTCTTATTCTTTCCTCCTTTTCTTTCTCTCTTCTTACTTGCTTCTCTCTCTCTTTGTTCTTTCTTTCTTTTCTCATGCTCCTCATTCTCTCTTTGTTCTTTCTTTTTTCTTTTGTTTTCCTCTCTTCTTCTCTTAATCTTCGTTAAATCCTTTTGGACTTTTTCTTGTTTTTCATTAAGAATTCTAAGCTCTTCTTCTAAGGTAGCAAGATATTGCTTTATTTAAACTCTTTCTTTCTTTTCTATCTCTCCCATTTGTTCATCTCTTAATCTTTGAATCTCTTTTTTTCTCTTGTCACTCAAGAGCTTTCTCACTTTTTCTTCAAAATCATCTTCTCTTTTGAAGAACCCTTTTACACTTTTTTAGAAAAGTTTTTCCTCTTTTAATGAGTTATCTCATCTCATATATTTGCTCTTGGTTTATTACAAGGGAAGAAGAAACAAATTTTCTTCTCATGCATGCTCTTAAGTCACATCAATCCTCAATTAGAGATTTTCTACCTTTCTCAACCTTAGATTGTCTTGATTCCACCATTCATTTGCATGTCCTACAAGCTTAGAGATGCATAAACTAAGTATATGATATTTACCATGCCTAACCATGAATGAATGAATCTCTTCTATTCTTTTCTCCCATGCTAGGTATGATAATGCACTAGTATTCTCACCAAAGAATGGAAGGTCACTTTTAACTTTATAATGTAGCTCATTCTTACCATGACTTAAATGCAAGCTACTATAAAAACTCATTTGTTTCAAAAGAATTTTGAAAAATGATTTTCACAAATAATCTTAGACATTTTTAAGATTTTTGAAATTAAGTTATGCAAACAAACTTAGTATTTCAAATAAAATTCCATAAGAGTCTTAAGGAGACAAGAGAAGCTTAAGTTCACTTATAAGAAAGAGAGGTGAATCACTATGGATTGCTTAGAAACCAGTTTTTTCCTAGCCAAAGCTTACCTCAAGTTTTCTTATACCAAACTTCTCAAAGGGATTTAAAGAAAACAATTAAATCTACACTATGTGGCCTAATGATGAATTAGAAGGAACTTTTGTCCTTTCTTATCCACCAACTACAAATAACGCTTAAATAATAAGTGTTCAATGTTCTAATTACGACAATCCCCTAACAAGCCAAATATTACAAAACAAAGAGAAAGCAAAGACAATTTCCTCACCAAGTGTATACTCTCTTGTCTTCTTGTTTTCAACCAAGACTTCAAGCTCTCCACAAGGCCTTCTTCAACTAAGATTCTACCTCCAAGATTTTGGATCACCTCTAGGATGAAAAACCTACACCAAAGAGGTCAACACCACCAAAAAAGAAAAAAAAAGGTAAGGAGAAGAGCAAGAAAAGGTCAAAACGAACAAGGCTATTTCAAATGGATTTTTTAGATGACAAAAACAAGATAAGAAAGGAGACAAGCAAGAAAATAAATGGTTAAGAATAAAGGTTCAACACTCAAAAGAGATTCCTAAGGAAAAACTCTAGAAAATATCACAAAAGCTAAAAAATTACTAGAGTAGAAAAGGTGTTTTTTGTCCTTTACCCAATTTTTGAGCACATGTGGCACTAGACCATCTTTGTAGCACTAAATGGCATGGACCAGCTGTTTCAATAGAGGTTTGGGATGTGAATTTAAGGTGCAAAACAGCCACCAAATCATCATACAAATGCACACAAAAAAATTAGTGGTGGTAGTGTGAAATGTACCTTGTTTTTTTTTTTGCTTTTTACTTTTGCATTTTGTACTTTTTTTGTTACCTTTTCTTTTTTCTATTTTGTCTCTTGTTTTTCTTGTAACTTTCCAGAACATAAAGCACACAAACAAACACCCCAAATCAGATTTTAAAGATGCCTTTAAAGGTGTATAATGTCACACACACAAAATGATAAAGAAATCCTACTAAAATCAAAATTTTGGCAAGAAACTCAAAATGACATGTATGAAACCTAACTTTATAAATTTGTTGATGAAATAAAAACAAATATGAATTCAAATATGCAAAGAAAAAACTCTCAAAGGTCTCTAAAAGGTGCATTTTCGAGAAACATACAAACATATCTTTTTGGTGATTTTTTCAATTTTAACTTGGAAATAAAGACAAGAAAATGACTAAACATGACTTATAGACAACATGGATGGATTCAAAAGTTGAAATGACACCAAATAACGTATATAACCCACAAAAACAAATAGAAATGACTCAAAAATAGAAAAGACACATAGAACATAAAAACACAAGAACACCTAGTGACAAAGATGAATGGTTCCAAGAGTAGAACAAAGTAGAACCATGAAAACAAGAAAAATGGTAACAAGATTATGACAAGTAAGAACAACACATAAACACATAAAAAACAATAAAGATAGATAAGGAAACCAAGGAAACTTAGCTCTTGAAGAACCAAGGCTCTTGATACGAAATGATGGCAACCTTCTTGGCTAGGTTGAGCCAAAGCTAGGAGATGTGCATAGAGGGGTGTTTCCTTGGTTCACTAGTATTCTTAGACTCTTGAACCTAAGTCCTGACAGTCCTTCTGTCGTCATAAATGTGGGCAATATATAAAGTTTAAGTTTTCTATGCCAATTAAGAAAAAACTGACATAATAAGTCTAATTTACTATGATTGTTATTAAAGAATCTGATATAGTAAGTCTAACTTACTTAGATAGGTAATCGTAGACATGCTATAATAAGTCCAACTTAATATGACAAATATTTATAGACTTATCAAAATAAGTGACTTATTATGATGGGTATTCTAGATTTGACATAATAAGTCCAACTTATTATACAAGTATTCCTATATTTGACATAAAAAGAAAGTATTTTCTTTTAATTTTTTAATTTTGTCAAATTTTCACCATTCAGAATAGTATTACCTTCATATAACAATATACAATTTCCAGACAAAACAATTTTGTTTACATACTTTATTTATCATAATTCACAAATTAAAACTTTAAATTATAATTTTAATTTTTAGTATGATCTTCCTCGCAAGACATAACCCTCAGCCATAATCTAAGTTATAACTTAAGACAACAACAAAATTACCACTTAAATTCCTAAAAGGATTCATGTCATTTGTAAATAGTTCAATTCTTAAGTTTATTTACTTGGTAACAAATTTTAGACATATTTCATAAATACTCTTCCATCGTGGATAATCAATTAAATGTCAAAGAAATTTGTCACATTTTCCACATTTATATTTCATATGAGATTTTTTTTTGCATAATTTTTAGTTCTAAACAATCTTTTAAAGTTATGTATCATTGGTAGTACCACACCATCTCAACAAAAGGACTCTCTCTTTCTTCTTGACCACTACTTGCATTATGTTTACTTTCAAACCATAACAACCCACATGGAAAACACATCTTGAATGCAACCAACTCATTTATGTATAATAGAAAATCATTAGTGTATACATATCTTCTTCACTTCATAGATACAATTATGTAACATGTTACCTTTTACAAACATTTCCTTCCACATTTCCAATAATTTTGTAACTATTTTTATCAATTAATTCATTTCTTGCTTTTAATTTGGATAATATTGAAGTTTTTTACAATCTTGTATTGTAAAGTAATTACATCGTGGATACAATTGTTGCCTGAAATCTGACTTCAAAAAGTCATACATATGTGTTCTTCCAAAATAGTCTTTGCCAACATCATGTATTGTATACTAGTACAAAATTACTTTTTATATCGGTTATGTATAGCATATTACATCGGTTACACCCGATCTAGAAACTACTGACCTAATAAGTTAGACTAGGGTAACTGATCTAATATAATAAATTGAAGTGAAAAAAAATCCTTCATTCATCTCCTTCGTGCAACATCTTCCTGTCAATCATCATCCTCCATTCTTCCTCCTTCATTCATTCAAAGAGCACAACACATAAAAAATAGAAAGCACACACATGAAATTAGTGAAACATTTTCTAAAGAGCAATAATATCATGAATTTCAAACACTTACATAACATAAATGTTATTAAAGAATGAAAAATTCTTATACACCTTCCTACCACTGGTGGCTGCTACTAAAACAAAATGATCACCTTCCTATCAAGGGCACTAGAGACAACATGTGCAAAGGTGTCGGTGACGCATGAATGTCGATGCGAGCAAGATAGGGGTGAGTAGGGAAATCCCACCAGCGTTTAAGTGCGACAATGTTTAAAATTAGCCTGGGCGGGTTCTAGAGTGCAATGAGGATACTAGTAGTGAAGAAAGAAGATGAAGCATAATGTAGAGAGAGAATACAAAAGAAGATAAAGAGAGAATATGTGCGAGAGTTTTGGATTCTCTCAAATAGAGAAGATAAAACTCAACGTTGGAATAAAAAAAAGATAATTATTATATCTGTTCTTTTTATAATTAATCTAAATAGGGATTCTTAATTTTTTTAACTTTTTAAATAAAAATATTAGATCAGTTTCTTCTATAAACGATCTAATAGGTGGATATTAAACTGGTTTCTTTTGTAATCGATCTAATAGACTTTCTAATATTTACAAAATTGTCATCGTGTTTTCAATTACATCGTTATCTATACAATCAATCTAATATATTGTTGTAATATCCTCATTTTGAACTAGTATATATTTTAAATGACTTCTTCAAAATATATTGTTGAAATGGATAATATTTTTCCATTACAAGGTCACATCGTGTAACTTTTTACAATAGATAAATAAAAGGGTTAAATATTTTATATTATTTACAAAACTTATATTTGAAATTACAATTAACCTTCATTGTTTAAGATAACAATTATATGGTACATAAAAAAAAACCTCATGTAACCGTCTTCTTGTTTCGGAATCAACTAGAACTTTTCATAACTTTCCATAAACATTAGTGTTGTTGTAATGGATAATGGACCAAACCCTTTAAACTTACTCAATCTAGAATACCCTAACAATCCCCTTCATATCTTCAAGCTTCTAGAGTAGAATTTTCTCTACATTTTGAGTCAATTTTATGGTGTAAGTTGCTCTTCTTAGCTTGTAATGTTTTTCCAATTTTATTTCACAATTTGCTACAAGTTCCTTTAAACTAAGAAAATTCCCTATTTTGTGGATTATTAACTTTTCTTAGTTTTGAGAAAAAAAATTCTTTGAGAATCCAAGTCTAAATTTCACATTTAATAGAAATGAAAAGGTCAAGTCACATATAGAATAAAAAACTCAAACTTATTGTCTTAAAGTTTTAAATTGAAAGTGTATTAATAATCTCTTTTATGAATTAAACTTATTTAAATTAGACTTATTGATATTATATTTTTGTAATAAATTTTTTTTAATAAAGAAATACGTACATATACAATCTACCTACGGCTATACATAGTAGCTATAGTAGTTACACAAACCTTGTTAATGGGAAGAGAGTGGAATGAAGAACACGCATGTTTGGTTTTTAGCTTTGTTTCTTGCTTCCTTTTGTGTGAAATTTGTTTGTTGGTGTGGTCATACAGGGCAAAAGATGTGAACGCTGAAAACAAGTGCAAATACTCTGAAGACTCAAACGGGCCCTACTAAGTACTAAACGCGTTACGTTTTATACTGTTACTTTTACATTCACGCATATCACTTTTGATATATTCCAATAATATATTTGAACAATAAAATAAAATATAATCATTCTGAAAATCATATTTTCAAGTATTTATTTTTATTAAGAATGTTTGTGTGTTTAGTGGAATTATGACCATATATAAAAGTAAAAGAAAGTGGTAAAAAGAAGTTTCAAATAGTGTGCTGGACTTCTTGGCTCAATGATAATAATACCTTAAACGTTGGTCTAATTATGGTCCAACTTTGATATAACGGGTAGACCAAACGGTACTCAGTGTTGACCGTTTGGTCTTGGGCCTATACCATACATATGCTTCCCAAGTCCGAGTTAACCATAGTTAACTATAGGACTTATGATAAGGAATTTGGGGAGGTTGTGTTCGGTGTTTTCTGAGCTTTCGTTTTTCCTTACATCGGGGAACATATTCTAGGAGTTTATGATTCCGTAGATCTATAAGTCTTGGGTGCGAGTTCATGGAGGACGTTCCTCATAGAGCAGTTTACTCAAAGTTGGCTGAGGGGTTCACCCTGCACACTAAACCACAATCGAATTTTAACTGGAAAAAACAAGAATATCGATAGTATAGACAAACCTGTTCTAAAGGCTGGATTAGAGTCCACACTGAACTTCTTAGGAGGTCGGCTTCGTGAGAACTTCCTGGTAATAGGCCTTTACCTCTGGGCTTCATGGCTTTGTCCTAGGAGTTCTTCCTAAGGAACGAACTTTACCGTTCGACTTTGCACTAGGAGTTCCTGGAGAACTTCCTAGTGAGAGGGATTTACCTCTCGGCTTGGTGACTTCAACCTAGGAGTTCTTCCTAGGGAACGGGCTTTACCGTTCGGCTTTGCACTAGGTGTTCCTGGAGAACTTTCTAGTGGGAGGGCTTTACCTCTCGGATTCGTGACTTTGACCTAGGAGTTCTTCCTAGGGAAGAGACTTTACCGTTCGACTTTGCACTAGGAGTTCCTGGAGAACTTCCTAGCGAGAGGGCTTTACCTCTTGGCTTTGTGACTTCTACCTAGGAGTTCTTCGTAGGGAATGGGCTTTACCGTTCGACTTTGCACTAGGAGTTCCTGGAGATCTTCCTAGCGAGAGGGCTTTACCTCTTGGCTTTGTGACTTCGACCTAAGAGTTCTTCCTAGGGAACGGACTTTACCGTTCGACTTTGCACTAAGAGTTCCTGGAGATCTTCCTAGCGAGAGGGCTTTACCTCTTGGCTTGGTGGCTTTGACCAAAGAGTTCTTCCTAGGGAACGAGCTTTACCGTTCGGCTTTGCATTAGGAGTTCCTAAAGAACTTCCTAGTGAAAGGGTTTACCTCTTGGCTTTGTGACTTTAACCTAGGAGTTCATCCTATGAAACGAGCTTTACCGTTCGGCTTTGCACTAGGAGTTCTTGGAGAACTTCCGAATGAGAGGACTTTACCTCTCGTCTTATCTTGGCCAAGTGGTTTGCAGGATCCTATCACCTGCATTGAAAAAATATAACAACTCAAATTTTACATGGTGAAAAAAGAGTAGCCAAACAAACCAATGTATTAATGTCAAAACAGGTTATGTTATAAGGCCCGTCGGCCAAGCAAATAAGACCGCTCGATCTTCGGTGGAATGTTTGCAAGTCAAACTGAGCAAACCACATTAATATGTGTCTCGGATGAGCTGTAGGTGTTTTATGCTTTGTTATCCTGTAAGTAATATTTTTCTGCATAAACTTTTCTCCGATCATATGGATAAGAACGATCGACGTGAGGCCATGAAAAGCCGAGCACTTGAGGCCACCTGATGGCCGAATGGCCGAATACCTATGAGGCTGATTGGCCGAATACTTGTGAGGCTGAATGGCCAAATACTTGTGAGGCTGAATGGCCAAACAGTTGAATGGTTGAGCACTTGATGCCAAATTTGGCTAAGTGGTGAGTCGTCATTGGACCCTGAATAAATCTTGAACAATATTATAATATTGAATTAAAATATTTAAATTAAATCATTCAGCAAGGAAGAATAATTATCAAAATATATGTATTTTTGAACAAAGCCGAATGCACGCAGGTGCTGAAGCTATTTTTATGTTGTTGGCGAGTCTTTTCGTAGGTGATGCATCAATCATAGAGGATTCTTTTATATGTTGAGATGGATAATCATGAATATTCCAAATGGTTTAGAAGTATAAATTAAATGGTATAATATAAAATGAATTTAAGATGGTTATATCAAAATATTTATCTGTAAAGCCGTAGAAGCTTGCTGACGTTGATGGTGAGAATTTCTTCAATCGGGATCAATATGTAGGGGTCTGGTCGGCATGATGATGCTGAGACTGCGTCCTTGTCTGCTTCCTTGCGGTTTCAGCGGGATGTCGCTCGACCCTACAGTGGGCGCCAAAATGTTTCGGTAGGGATTTGTGTAGGACCGAGAGACGTACCTTTATGTCGTAATCTTCTTGCTTTCCAATGCTTGAGTAGCGTATACCGCTCGGTTGGATTTCGGAGGCCGTTCGCTTGTACTCTTGATGGGGGGAGGTACCTGCAAAAGGTGCTCCGACGCTCAAGTTAGGCGTGTGTTTGAAGAGCTTCTGCTCACAATAGAATATTCAGTGAATTGTTATCACTGTTAAGTATTTGGACGTAGTGAAGAGTGCATAGAACGTACCTGGCATTTGGCTCTGATCTTATATTTATAAGTACATAATCAAATAAAAACAAACTTACCTGAAAATTCGGTCGGTTATCAATATCTTTAATCAAATATCTTTGGTTATCAATATCTTTAATCACATATCTTTGGTTATTTTAACCGTTTGGTTATTTTAACTGTTTGCTGAACTTCTTGACCCAATGATAATAATACCTTAAACGCTGGTCCAATTATGGTCCAACTTTGATATAGCAGGTGGACCAAACGTTACTCAGAGTTGACAGTTCGGGGCCTATACCATACAATTATGGTATATAAAATATTAATTTTAATATAAATATAAAGAAATAAAGTAAAATATATGACATAAAGTAGAAAAATCTCAATTATTATAGTCTTATATAAAATACTAAAAGTCAGTATGATAATAATTTTAAAATAAAATTTGAAGTGCATTTTTGTCTAATTCTATTTATATACTATTTGTTGCATAATACTAATTCAAATTAGTTTCATCGGTAAATTTTGATTTTTTTTATATATACAAGTAAAATAAGTATATCAACTATTTGATATTTAATGTGACAAATTTATTAGTAGCGGCATGATATTTTAGTTTAAGATTATTAAACTATAGGACGAACCTTATGACTTATTACTCAAATTTTTAGTTACTTTAGACTTAAAGGTTGTTACTTTGTTTTGTTTCGTTTACTTTGATATTCATATAAATTAATGTTGGGATGACTAATAAGTTAATGAACTAATCTATTTATTTTTTTATGTGAATTTTCTCTCTCTTATGTTTATCTATAAACATATAGATATTTTAACCAATTGGGTATAATCTTTTATATTAAATAATCGTGGGAGTTACTTATAGTCATACCAGTGGAAAAACAGCGTATAGCGTCACGTGTTCAACGTCATAGCACTTAATATTCAACATTAAAAATGACTGGTGGCATTATCGTAAATAAACTGATTCTCTCCACGTCAATTACTAAAGTAGTGCGCCGTCTAAAATGTATTAACGTCAAACAAGAAGCATATCGACGTAATCTAAAATGTATTAACGTCAAATAAGACCAAGTTCGACGTAAACAATCACATAATGTCAACTTAAGAAACATCTAACGTTCAATTTAAAATAAAAAAATAATGAAATAGTGGTTTGCTTCCAGCAGTATTGCTCCTACCCACATTTGACGTCAATCATGACAAATATTCGACGTGTTATATGCCAGCATGAAGCCAAAGAGTAAATCCCTTAATTATTTTTTATTTCTTTTCTCTTATAAACCAAATAGAACGTCCCACACTTTATGGAGTTGACGTTTAAAACAATACAGAACGTTGAACAAGTTCGGGTTGGACGTGCTGGTCATAATCACATAACGTTCATAAGGAAGCAGTCGATGTCCAATACAAAATAAATAAATATTAAATATTGATTTAACTAATATGACGTCAACCGTAACAAAAGAAGGACATTGTATATTACAGCTAGCAGTTATTTGTTTATTTTTCATTTAAATCAACCCATAAAATGTTAGTTTTAAACTGGCTTAGACGATTTGTTATTTAGCTCCTTTTTTATTATTTTTTCTTTTTCTTTTAAACCAACCACGTCGAATTTTTCTTCTAAACCAACCACGTCGAATTTTTCTTCGCGTTGGATGTTGTATTTTCCATAAAGTATGTTTTTAATTTTTTCTTCTAAACCAAACGAAAAAACGTCTTTGTACTCGTGGCTTCGACGTTTTATTAAGCGAAGTTAAATTATGTGGGTATTTGGCTTTGACATGCTGTACTCGCATAAAACGTCAAAGTTCAATGTCCCATAACAGAACAGAGAACCACTCCAATGCCTTTCACGTCGAAGTCCCCTAGAGTTAGACGTTTAGTGTTGGATTAAAATAAAAAAGAATTAAACCAAAAAGACACTTTGGAAGTCTGCAGAAATTGACGTCAACCTCTTCGTTTCTAACAACAAACTGCATGTTCCCATATATCATTTAAGTAGACTGTCTTTTATTATTGAAGCCCATATCAGGCCTTTCCCAACAGTAATTATTTATGTAGACATCCATTTATAAAATTTCTTGTAACAACCTTTTGCCTTCGGACTACCTTTCATTATTGAAGTCAAAGGTCACCCCACATCAGGCCTTTCCCAACAATCATTCATTTTTCTATATATACAGTTTCACAGCCTTAGATAACCTGTAGAAATCTATTTATAAAATTTCTGCTATGAACTCCATCTGTTATTTTTTTTTCTGTGTTTTCTGTTATCTCTTCAAGGACACAAAAAAACTTGAAGGATTATACAAACCAAAGGAAAATGTTGAAAGATTTGGATTTCGCATCCTTTCAAAACGCTACTCCTCCTTCACTAAACTACAGAACTTCCGTAAACAAATTCATGTTAACCCTTTCAAAACGCTACAACCTCCATTCACCAAATATCTCATAACAATCTGTTAACTTTCTTCTTTGTTTCTCTATCATTTCTTTCAAGTTCACCAAAGCGAGTAATTTCCTCGTGGTTTGATTCTTTGTCATGGCGAATAGCTTGAAAGAGTGCGTCATGGCGAAGAGCTTGAAAGAGTGATAGAAATCCAAAGAAAAAGGTTGAAAGATTTGGATTTTACACCCTTTCAAAACGCTACAACCTCCATTCACAAAAATCCTTCTACATTTTAACAATCCCACGGATCTTTTCGTCGTTTGATTTTCATTTTGTTCGCTATGTTTAGTGTTATTATGTTTTTCCTTTGTTTCGTTTCCATTTATGAACTTACGTAATAATGGATTTCTTTTAGAAATCCTTCAAATAATTTTACGTCAAATACTGAAGGAAAATGACGTCCCTATGTATTTCCCAAATAACGTGGACGTCGAGTGGTGTCAATATTGACGTGTATCTCTTCGTTTTAACATAGCATTTATCATGCCCTGCCAACAGTCTTTTCCCATATACCTGGACGTCGAGTGGTGTCAGTATATGACGTGGAGCTCTTCGTTTCTAACACAGTATTTATCAAGCCCAACCAACTGCGTTTTCCCATATTAAGTTGGACGTTCTATTTGAATTTAAAAAGGATAAATAAAAAAAGGGAGCGACCTTGGGGTTTGGTTAACGAATAAAGGACAAATAAATTCGACGTTTATTGTTGGTTTAAAGGAAAAAGAAATAAAAAGGGAGTAATCTAGCTGACAATAATACGCCGAAGTCTGAAAAATGACCTTAACCTCTTCGTTTCATAACTTTTCTATTAAGATTACGTCGAGTAGGTTTACTAATCGATGTACTATTGCAAAAAGAGTGCAATGGTATATTTAATGTAATGATGTAACATTAAAAATTTCAATTACAATCATACAAGTGATTTAATCAATTTAAACAATTCAATCACTATTCACTAATGTTATTGCCAAAAGAGAATTTTATTAATATTCAAAAGATGATTACAACCAGCAAAACAAAAGATGGCTTAAGAAGCCACCTCTTACTCAATTAAAATCAAACAATGAAAATCCATATTCTTGTGTTGCAGAATTATTGTTGATCCCTTTCTGGTTGTTCACATCACCTTCCTTTCTATTTTGTCGTTGATTTTTCAATCCATAGAGTCTTTTATCAATGACTGTGTCAACTTTCAATTTACTTGAGCCCCAAGAATCTTTTTAGCGATTCTGACATACAAAAGATGATTACAACCAGCAAAACAAAAGATGGCTTAAGAATCCACTGATTACAAAATTAAAATCAAAGAACGAAAATCCATATTCTTCTGACCCAATAATCTTTTTAGAGATTTTGACCTACAATCTATTTTCACCGCATAGCATTTAGCTCACTCATCTTTTTCAGTTTTTGTAAAATCTGTTTTGTTTGCACTCCAAGATTCAGAGATGGGATAAACTTCCTGATGACCAATCCAAACCTTTATATCAACCTGCTTGACTGTGGAACGAAATGTTTCATCACTCATCTTTAAGTTGGCGTAGAACACCCTCATCAGTTTCAGATATCTGTGAGAAACCATAGTTTTAATCTTCCTTAGACTAAAAAGCTTCTGTCTAATATCTTCATCACTAATCCAACCTGTAGGATTAGCATTCCTTGCAATCCGGGCAACCTTCCATTTTCTTCTTGATGATGATGAAGAAGTCATTTATGATCAGATTCTGGAATCTTTTTTACATTTCTAGGGTTTGTAACTCTTCAGTTTAGAAAGCACTTAGTGCGTTTTAAAATCTAGTATTTATAAAGTTGTGCATCAAATCTTATCAGTTTCAGGCCCAACTAAAATTTTCAATCTTATATATCCCAATAAAATAATTTCAGCAACGACGAATTTCTAAATCGTTCGACGTTTTATTATGCGGTTGAAGTTTAACTCTGCCAATATAAGGATTGACTTGATGGGCGACAAATTTCTAAAGGGTTCGAAGTTTTATTATTGATGGGCACTGGAGTAGTTGGGTGCATTAGTGGCTCCCAACATTTTCTTTAAATACAGTTTCGGATCCTTTGGAACTACCGTTTGAAAACCTACACTACATAGCTTCCGTAACCAAATTCATGTTAACTTTTTCCTTAGGGTTTCCATTAGTTCCTCTACTAAATGAAGACATTTCTATGTTTACTTTTTCTGGTGTTTTTTATTTAATTCCTGTGTTTTTTTATGTAGTTTCTTGTTCATGTAAAAGTCGTCATATAGTTTGATTAAATCTATCATGTATCATTGTTAGAAACAAAATTCTTTAACCCTTTCTGTAAATTTCTAAATATTGTTCTCAAATGGCTTCTTCATCTTCACGGTGTGGAAAGAAGGCTGCACACCTTGTAAGAAATGCTAGTCCAAATGGGTGGATCAGTGATGACGAAGAACGATACAAATTTGGATGTTATAGAAAACTCTTCAAGGTGGTCCCTCACAAGTTCTTGGATGTGGAATTATTCAGAAGGGAGGAGTTCATCTTTCAAGAATGGCTTGTAGATGTTGGTTTTCTAAAATTTGTAGAAATGATCGGTGATTGCTATCCTGACCTGGTACAGGTCTTTTACCACAATCTGAAGGTTGTCGATGGATGCTCTCGGGTGAAAGGTGTCAATATTAAAATTGATGACGAAATATGGCTATCTTTTACTGGTCTCAAAGCAGAAGGCTTCATGTCTCATGAAAGAAATTCTAAACTCAACCAATTGACCAAAAAGAAGAAAATTTATTAGGAATATCTGAGAAGTCCAACAAGGCTAAAGGTATACAAGCCGTATCTACTTGATGGTTTGAAAACGGAAGAAAAAATGTGTGCTTTTGTACTTACTTGGGTAATACTACCTAGAAAATGTTTACGTGATCGTCTAACTAATACAAATTTATTTTTGGTTCATGCCATAAAAACCCGGATACCAACCAATTGGGTTGCTGTTATGAGTGAGCACATGATTGAAATTGCAAGTAGTCATGGACATATTCTGCCATATGGTGTTTTTTATCAGCCGTGTATTGAAGCATCATCAAGTTGATCTTACTGGTGAAAAAAAAATTTGGTGCACCAAATCAAATGAAATAGGAAAAGCGACATTGAGACATAATGGTCTAAAGAAAATAAAAGATGGCTGGGTGTTCAAGGATGTTGACGAAAGTCCTTCTACCTTCACTCCACAGACTGAGTTTGAAAGATTTGTTGTGGATCAATTTCGAAGGCTTTCAACAAGAATTTCAAAAGTTGAAAAATCTCTGATTATGATTCACAAGAAATCAGATGAAGACAAAGCTCTCATAACTCCCTCAGCGAGTGAATCTAATGATGAAGACGACACAACAGAAGATGAGTTTATGGAGACATTTGACTCAGATTAGGAAGAAAAGTCCATTTTAGTTTATTTTTCTGAAATTAATGTAATATTTTAATATATTTTTGTATGTTTGAACTCTGTTTGATATTTTAATATATACTTTTCGTGGTTATATTTTCATATATTTCCCTTGTTTAATGTTATTATGGTTTTTTTTAAATCCTTGAAGTTTTATTACGTTGAATTCTTAAAAATGTTGACGTTTTAAAAGTTAAAAATAGGAAAAAATGAATGTTATATCACATATTGTTAAAGCTGACATCAAAGATCAAGTCTATTTCCATAAATACACTTGTGGATCCTTGATCTAGTCCTCCAATTATAAAATTTAGTCGTAACTTGTCACTCTGATATCATATTTTTTATGTTTCCTCATAGCTTTTCCAAGGTAATCACAAAAGTTAGGGTGACACATGAAAGAGCTATAGAAAACATAAGAAATAAGTTAACAGATTTGGATTTCGTTTCAAGTAGTACAATTTCATTCATATTCATAATGATTACAATCAGATTAGAAGCAAAATAGACACATAACAGAAACACAAAATCGACTCCATACAAAAACTCTAAGCCTCTATTCTAATTCAGAATATTTCCATTGAATCCTCCTCACTAGACTCTTCACTTGAATCTTCAGTTGGATAATCATTTTTATTCTTTTTCTAATGCAGAGCGTCTATCTTCTGATCAAGTCTCCTGAGTTTTTCAACAACAAATCTTTCAAAATTGGTTTCAGGGACGAAGTTAGTGCGATCTTCATTCAGTGCAGGTGTGCTTCCAAAACTTTGAACCATATTCTCTTCATCCTTGAAGCACCATCCCTTTGTGGTCTTCACAAGGCCAATGGAAGTCAAGGTGTTTCGATTTATCACATTTGAGCAGTTACAAGAGCATTTCTTTTTACCACTAACATCCACACCTTGAAAGGTCAAGATTTTTCTGATAAACACAACATATGGTAGATGTCGTGCATGTTTGGTTCCTGCATCAATCATATGATCTTTTATTACTCCCACACAATTGGTAGTAACATCATTCTTGATGGCATACAACAGAAAAACATCTTCAGTTGTCATTCTGTCTTGTACTTGTATAGGTCTAGCAGGTAAAATCACCCAAGCAAGAATGTGTGTTGTTATCTTTTCTTCTTTATTCAGTCCCTCATGCACATATAATCTTTCAATTGAGTATCTCCCAGGAAACCTTAACCAGTTACTGTACACGTCATTTTTCTTCAGCCATCTGTTTGTTTCTGAGTACCGTAAATGAGAGAATAACTCTTCGGCTTTTAATCCTGCAAGTTGAAACCATACATCATTATCAATGTGAACATTTACTCCTTTTACTCGAGAATGAAGAACACCATCTATGTTTCTCATATTGTTGTAGAAGACCCTTACTAAGTCAGGGTACCAATCACCCTTCATCTGGACAAGTGTAGAGAGACCTTGAGTTTCAATCCATTCTTGGAAGTGAAATCCCTCTTTTTCAAATAAGTTGAGGTTCAGATATTTGTGAGGAACAATATGTTTAAACTTCGTCCACCTCAGAAACTCTAGATGAGTCTCCTCATCACTGATCCACCCGGAGAGATCAACATTTCTTGCAGCCACAACAGCCTTTCCTCTGTCTCTTGAAGGATGTGATGAAGAAGCCATTTGAATTTGGATACCAAATAATTTTCCTCAGTATTAGGGCTTACCTATATAGAAAAACCTCAGTGTACATAAGATTTTCAATTTCAGCGTAAATAAGGGTGCACAACGTCACGCGTTCAACGTCAAATAACATAACAGCCAACGTTAACAATAAAGTCATTCGATACACGTCGAGTGGTATCAATAATGGATGTGGATCTCTATCTTGTGTGAACATCGAATCCCGACCGATTTCGACGTTCAAACATCATTCAAAGTAAAAAACTCTTTGGTGCTTCTGACGAAAAACACATCGAAGATCTATGAGGCTTGGACGTTAAAGTGAGAGTTTAAAAGGAAAAAAGAAAAAATAATAACAAATAGAGCGAACATTGGCTTTTGGATGAAGATTAAAATGTCGAATACCATCCGAATTTGACATAACATTCTGGTCACACAATTAATCTTCCCAACCATTCCAATGCCCTTCACTTTGATAAATAAGTAGACACATTGAAAACCTATCCTACATAACTTCGGTAATCAAATTCATGTTAACTTTTATCTTGTGTTTTCCTTCTCTTCCTTTACTACACGAAGACATTTCTTTGTTAACCATGAAGGCATGGGGGAAAACATAGGAAAAAGTTAACACTTATGAATTTCAAGTAGACCCTTTCAAAACCTATCCTACATTATTTCCGCAACCAAATTGAGGTTAACTTTTTCCTTTGGTCTTTTTATTTATTTTTTACTTCCTGGTTTTAGTTATAATGTCTTCCATCATCTTTGGTCTTCATTTTAGATGTTGTGTTTTGTAAAAGGAGATTTCTTTTTGAAATCCTCTAAGATATATAGGACGTTAGTGATCCCAAAAAGAAGACGTCAATCACTAGGCCTTTGTGTCAAATTGACTAAATATTCGACGTGAACTTTATAAATTTAACTTGTCTTGGAGTTGTTTCCACCATAAGAAATCAAATAGCTCTGAAATCTAATGGTAGAAGACAACTCACGGACAATTTAAAAAATGATTCATACATTGTTGAATGATGAAGTTGAACATCTTCTTTATATAATTATTTTAGATCATAAAATTGTTTCACCATTAAACATATTGTGAACCATTTTTATTTTTCCTAAGCGCTTCCCTTTCAGTAAGATAACTTAATCATTTTTGTACTATAAAAAGCATTTTGTTCACTTGAATTTCAAAGTCCACCTTCATATGAACTAAGACCTGAATGCGGCACTTTGAAATTAAAGTGAGCAAATTGCAATTTGAGGAACAAAAATGCTTCGAAATATAAGGAAAAGAAAACACAAAGGATATAAAAACAATGAGTCCTAATATGTTCAATAGAGAAACAGGAGGGCAGGGATTAAGCAAAATTTAAGCTATATTTATAGATGAAATGATGACGTCAGACTGTCTAAGAAATAGACGTACATTATATCATGAATAATGCTTAGCAACTGCCATAGTCCATCATCTGTAGCCACGTCACAACCCAGCCGCAGTTGACGTTCAAACATCATTCAGTGGAAAGTAATACATCTCTTTTGATTCAGATAAGAACTAATTGACGTCCAGCCCCCAACAAAAGACATGAAAAACATCGTTGGAAACAACACACCATTAATGTCCTACTACTCCATAGAGTCGGACGTGCTATTGAATGATTAAAAATTAAAAAGAAAAAAATATTAAAAATTAGATGATCCGCTGAAGAAAATTAAATCATTATAAAAGCAGTACATCGTGTAATTATGATTAGTAACGGCCATATTGTATGAACGTCGAAGCCCCGCCGAATTCAACGTTCAAACATCATTCACTAAAAAAGTAAAAAATCTTTTTGGATTCTGATATGAACTCCTTGCTGACTAAACGAAGACATTTCTATGATGAATAATGATATAGGACGTCTTCGATCACAAATATTTGATACAATCTCCAGACTTTTTCATCGAATGCACTCAACATTCGACGTCAACAATATAAATTTAATTTGTATTGCAATTGTTTCCACCATAAGAAATCAAATAGCTCTGAAATCTAATGGTAGAAGACAACTCCAAGACAATTTTTTTAAAGGATTCATACATAGTTAAATGATGAAGTTGAACAACATTTTTACATAATTATTTTAGATCTAAAAATTGTTTCAGCATTAAACATATTGTGAACCATATTTCTTTTTCCCAAGCACTTTCCTTTCAGTAAGATAACTTAATAATTTTTGTACTATAAAAAGAATTTTGTTCACTTGAATTTCAAAGGTCACCTTCATATGAACTGAGACATGAATGAGCCACTTTGAAATTCAACCGAGCAAATTGCAATTTAAAGAACATACATGTTTCGAAATCTAAGGAAAGGGAAATGCTAAGGAGATAAAAAAACATGAATCCTAATACATTGTGTAATTATGCTTACTGACTATCTTGTCTGGACGTCGAAGCCCCTCCGAATTTGACGTTCAAACATCATTCAGGAAAAAAATAACCAATTTGAGTTTGATTCATATAAGAATAAATTGACGTTCCGTCCCCCAAAAGTTGTATACTTTTGAATCACCCGCGAAGAAGGTGAGATTTGCAGGGCTTGAAATTAAAAAGTTTGATGTGCCCCTCTATATTCATATAATTCCACTCTCAATTTTGCTAAGTTAATATAATCAATTCTAAGTAATAAAGAATCGATTCAAAGCGTTATAAATTAAGAAATGCAAATAATGTTATTCATAGTATTTTCCAAATAATGTTATTGATAGTATTTTTTTATATCATAATCATTTATACTAATGACTAATTATAATTATTAAATTATTCAAAATAATTTATCTCAATGTGGCCAATAAAAGTTGTTCCAAGAGTTCGTTTGATCTTTGATCGTCGTCGACTTTTTAAATCATAATCATTTATAGTTTTAATATCCTATTTTGTCCTCAGTTTCGCTCGAAAATGTCAAATTAGTCCATCCTTTAAAAAGTTCGTCAATTAAGTCGTCACTTAATAAAATTTGCGTCAATGAAATTCCTTCCGTTAAATCCATACAAACGGCGTTAAATATTTTTCTCTCTCTTTTACTTTTTTTGTGCAACGCAGGTTTTAGCAGGTTTTTTCTCTCTTCTACCGTTCTTCTTCTCTCTCTTCTACCAATTATACAATATTTAAAATAGGACCACCTTTGTTAACTAATACTTCTAGAATGGTGAGGCACTTTGTTAACTAATACTTTTAGAATGGTGAGGCACTTCAGAGCTTCCAAAACTTCTTCCCAAATTTCTGGATTAGTAAAAAGTCAGTTTCATTACATCTAATATATATATATATATATATATATATATATATATATATATATATATTATAAATAAAGATTTATTTCACACTTCTATCCCACCTCCAGTGCTAGAGAAGCCTTACACAATTTACCACTCTCTACCGCCACCGCCACCACCACACAATAAGCCATACAAATATCCATCTCTGCCACCTCCTAAGCCATTTAAATACCATTCCCCTCCTCCACAATAAGCCATACAATTTATCCACACAACTCACCTCCCTCCTCTCCCACACTTCTACTTTGAATCAACTCCTCCACCTAATTTTATTTTTTTGAAGTAATGTATCTTTAATTAATTTTGTCCGAGTCCTATTTGGTTTGGGAGGAAATAAAAACAGAAGGAAGGAAAGAATGTTAATTAAGAATTGGGGTTTGATTTTAGCGGCAAAACCAAAATATGTGCCTCCAATGTCGTACCTCCCTCAACAGAACCCAAACCCAACATTGTGGATTGGAAGAGAAAAGGCCGAAATGGAAAACGCCACCGTAGATCTTAAGCAACATGGAGAAGATTGAAAGCTGGTCTTAGCGCTTGCATTTGTCAAAGAACTTGTATAGAGATTTCCAATTAAAAACTTTATCTTCTGTTAATTGCTATTTGTTTATTGCAGGTCATGGCTTGCACCTCATTTTGTTCCCACCAAAATAGGAAATAAAAACAAAATACTATCATAGACAAAAAATAGTAAAAAAATTCACACTGTTGTCATTCCAGAAAGGCACAGAAACACTTATCAAAAGACGCAAGTTTCATTAGAACCAACTTCTTCAACTTTGTTTGGTGAAGATCTTGTGCTTCATCAATACTCAGATCTTTAACAAATACCCTTTTGCTTTTTATGAGCATTAACGATGGTTTCAGCTACCAACTAGAGACAACAAATTTTGGGGAACTTGCAAGTGCTTTAAAATTCAAGTTATGAAGGTAATGGTTTGAGTTTTCCGTAAGCATTCTTTCAATTATCATAATAATAATAGTAGTGCTTTTAATTCAGATTTAAGATAGAAGAAAAAAATATTACCTTGTTTGATGAAGGTACTTGTATTATGCAGATGAAACAAAATCAAGTCATCTGTGTTTTTAATCACATCAAATTTTATGGGCAATAATCGCAATGTTCTAGTCATATTACTACTACATTTATAGCTTACTTTATTAAATATGTTTGTGCTTATGTTAAAAACTGATTTTTTTTAAGAAACTGATGTATATATATAAAAAAAACAGATGTTTGCTTATGGGAGGAGAGAGTATTTGAGTGATATGGAAGGAGAGAGTATTTAGAGTAGAAGAAAAGTAGAAGAGAGAAAAAAAAACCTGACAAAAACCTGCATTGCACAGAAAAATAGAAGAAAAGTAGGAGAGAAAAATAGTTAACGCCGTTTGTACATATTTAACCGAAGGGATTTCATTGATGCAAATTTTATTAAGTTAGGACGTAATTGACGCGCTTTTTAAAGGATGAACTAGTTTGACATTTTTGAGCGAAACTAGGGACAAAATAAGGTATTAAACCTCATTTATACTAATAACTAATTATAAGTATTAAATTATTCAAAATAATTTATCTCAATGTGGCCAATAAAAGTTGTTCTAAGAGTTCGTTTGATCTTTGATCGTCGTCAACTTTTATGTGGTAGTCGTGATCGGTCCGTTTAAAATATACAGACCAATAAAATAGTGACATAGTATTTTTTTCAAAATAGTTCTTAAAATATCGTTGGTCCCTAAGAAAATTTTTGTTGTTCCTAGAATTCTAAGAAATCTCTTTCATGACCTTGCCCGTCCGTCTCGACTTTTTAAAATTTTACTTATGGTTCATAAGACAAAGATGGAAACACCACAATATAAGTATAAATGTTTAAGGCACCTGAGTAACCCTAAAAGAAATATTTGCCACAAAGATGTTAATCTTTGATAAGAATCAGAGAACCAAGAACCAAAAGAATCCTCTCTCAACATTGCAAATGCAAATTTGTGACTTCCAAAATGCCTACATATGTATTTGGTGTCCCTATATATTGGTATAAATGTTTAAGGCACCTAAGAAACCCTAAAAGAAAGATTCGCCACAAAGATGTTAATCTTTGATAAGAAAAATACAATTTATTTGATTTCCTATACTAATTATTAATCAAGAGATAGTCCTCTATCCTACCTTTTGCTCGGGTCAACCCATCCCGACCTTCAACTTATGTTAGTTTGTCTGGACCTTTAGTCTTAATCTCCGAACATTCATTTTGGGTCAACGAGTCTCCCCCGTCAAACTTAATTTGCCTTAATCTTTGATCCATCCCCTTCTGCTTAATTTTTGGTCTAGATCTGTCTGACTATTCCCTATACACGTTGTCTCTTCTCGATATTTGACCTAGTGTGATGCATCTCCGTTGTTAACTTGTCTAAATATTTTTGGATAATTATACTTCGACAACATTTTTTTGACAACATTTTTTTCTAACTGACCTATCTTCATTTTTGTCCACAATATTCTATCTTAACACCTTTAGTTTATCAGTCAACTTAATTTTTTCTCAAACTTAAGGTATTATAATTTAAAAATCAATCAAAGTCTTTTAGTATAATCATACCTATCTTTAGCCTAAAACATTCATTTCAAATTACTTTAAATAATATAATAATATTTATTACGATTTTAATTATTGTGATCTATAACTAAATTCAATTCTCATAAAATATTATTATTATTATTTTCCATATGAAATTAAATTAATATTCTAAACAAACAAAATTTTATTCTCTTTAAATATCACAGACAAAAGGACAGAAAAAGGGTGGGAGGCTGAAGAAGAAAACCTCGAATATCAGTAACGTTGCATTTCTAATGGGAGGTTATCTTACAATGTAAATATTATATTGAAATCTAATAGTAATGGGAGCTTATGAGCGGTTTTATAAAGGAAAAAAGAAAAATAGGAGGGCGGGAGGATGAAGAAGAAAATGTCGAATATCCCTAAAATTTGACGTCTTTTTCTAACTCTTTGTCTTCTGACTGACAATTAGTACGTCGATGCCCTCTATAATTCGACGTCTCCTTTGTATTTTTTAAGCTGAGAAGTTATGAAGTTAAGAAGTCGAGATTGTAAAAGACGTTCCTAGAATTCTATTCAGAAATGGCTTCTCCATCGTCATAATGAAGAGGAAAAGAGAAGGTTGCCTGGGTTACAAGAAACGCAAGCCCATCTGGATGGATAAGTGATCGAGACATGCGAGCAAAGTTTTTATACTGGACACATAAAAAATGTAGTTCCTCACCAGTATCTAGACCTACAATTATTCAAGAAAGAAGGATTCCTTTTTCAGGAATGGATTGCATATCAAGGGCTTACTGATTTTGTGCAGATGAAAGGACATTGCTATCCAGATTTGGTTGTGGTTTTCTACACAAACCTGAGGGTTGTAAATGGGGTAATTCACTCAAGGGTCAAAGGTGTTAACATTACTATTGACGATAATGTTTGGTTAGATATTGTTGGACTGAAAGTTGAAGGTTTGGATTCTCATATCCGTGATTATGAGTCAAACAGATGGCTAACAAAGAGAGCTATATATATAAACTGCTTAAGATATCCAGGAAGGTACAGGGTGGATAAGCAGTACCTACATGATGGCTTAAACAAGGAGGAGAAAATGATTGCTTATGTCCTGACTTGGCTACTACTGCCTGGAAGATTGAACGAGGACAAAATGTCAACAGAAGATGTATTTCTGTTGAATGCTATCAAGACTAGAATCCTAACGAACTGGGTTGCGGTACTAAAACACCACATGATCGTTGCAGGAGATGATTATGCATGCAAATTGCCATATGGAATATTTATCAACAAGGTGCTGGAACTCCAAGGAGTAGATGTATCTTAAGAAGAAAGAAGAATTGTGTGCAAAAGGTCAGAAGAAATTGGTATACCAAGTCTGTCATCTATTCGGCTGAAAAAGACTGTGAATGGATGGTTCTTCATTGATGAGCAAACTGTTGGAAGTCCACCTACTCTTGATCAAGATCATACTGAAGATTCCGATGATGAAGATTCAATGGAATCTTCTTGATAATTATTTTAGAGCCTACATTTCTATGTTTGTTATTTTTTATTTTGTAATCATGGCTAGTAAGCCACCTATGGTTTCTGTATTTCTTTCAGTTTTAGATTGAAATGAAATGAAGATTTATTTTAGTAAACGATCTGCGATTTGTGAATGTTGATTGCATTGTATGTGGACTAACCCTCAATTTAGATGAGAATAGAAGATTATGTTGTTATGATATTGATCAAAAACTGATCACTGGTTAAAAGTGCAAATTTCAATACACTGCTAACTTGAATCAATTAAGGAAAAAGTAAAAAGAAAAAATTTCATGTCTGATTCTAAAGAAAAAAGAATCATAAGAGCGCCACCTTTTGTATTACGGAAGAAAAATGTTGAAGCCCTATCAAATAAGACGTTATATTAATGTGAAGTTAAGAGCTCATCATTAATACTCCCAACCTACTGCAATTCCCTTCACGTCACTGCCCCGCTGCCTTCGATGTTCTATGAGGGGGGAAAAACAAAATATATCCAAATGTACTTCATCGAAATGTACTTTTTGATCCAAATGTACATCAATTTCCCGCCGAATTCGACGTTAAAACATAATTCAGAGAAAAAGTAATAAATATCTTTAGATTCATTTTAGATGTTGTGTTTTAAGGGGGTATAGGACGTCGTTTATCACATAAAATGGATGTGAATAATGAATAAACTTCAGGTCTTTGCATCATGGGTACTTAACATTCGACGTCAACTGTGTAAATTAATTCCAAATTTAAATTGTCCTTAAGTTGTATCCTCCCTTAGAAAAAAGATAGCTCTGAAATCTAACGGAGGAGTGCAACGTATGGACAATTTAAAAAAGAATCAAACAATTTTAAATGATGAAATTGAACAACATTTTTATATAATTATTTTAGATCTCAATTTTTTCAGCATTAAACATATTGTGAACCATATTTCTTTTTCCTAAGCATTTTGTTCACTTGAATTTCAAAGGCAACCTTCTTATGAACTGAGACATGGAGGCACTTTGAAATTCAACCGAGCAAATTGTAATTTAAAGAACAAACATGTTTCGAAATCTAAGAAAAGGAAAACACCAAGGATATAAAAAACATGAATCCTAATATGTTCAATACGGAAACAGGAGGCATGGATTATGTGGAATGCAAGCTATATTTATAGATGAACTGATGACGTACATCATGTAATTATGCTTAGTAATTGCCACACTCCACCTTCTTGTATGAACGTCGAAGCCCCACCGAATTCGACGTTCAAACATCATTCAGAAAAAAAAGCAATTGTCGCAACCGGAATCGCGACGGGACGACGATCCAAAAAGAAACGGGTTTTAAAAAGAGATTTGGAGTCGCCACCATAGTTTATTATGGAAAACTACGGAAAAACCTCAAAACGATAAAGCACGGTCCACGAAAACCAAAGATTGGGTTCGGGAGTCGGTTACGCGTGGGGAAGGTGTTAGCACCCCACAACGCCTGCCCTAAGGTAGTACCTTTAACTAAATGCACGAATATGATGTGGTTCTCAAAATGTTTAATTATCCCCTAAAATAAAATTCTAAATAAACAAAACATATTTTTTTTAGTTTTTTGGGCCCGACAAGGATTGACCTTGCTCCTACGTATTCTCATTCAAAATGAGAAATCAGGGTTACGTAGTTCTAGCTAAAAGATTGTTTGTTGTTTGGAAAAGCAGATGTTTTTAATTTTTGGAGATTTTATATTTTTAATATTTTCGAGAAAAAGAAAGTAACGAGTACTAGGCCGACGCGAACAGTCGCACGAGTACTCATTCCTTTAAAATGATATTTAAATACTTTTAATTATTTTTGAAAAGAGAGATAACGATATTAAGCACTAGGACGATGCGAACGATCACACGAGCACTCATACTGTTATCTGCTTATTTAGGAAGACTTGAGAGCATTGAGTGCTAGGCTGATGCGGACGATCGCACGAGCACTCATACCCTCGTTTAATATTACGTAAATAAGAGAGAAAAGCATTGAACACTAGGACGATGCGAACGATCACACGAGTGTTCAACCTTTAAACGTATTTTTGAAATTTTATTTAAGAAAAGAAGAAAAAGGTTTTTAGCACAAGGACGACGCGAGCGGTCACACGTGTGCTTAAACCTTTAAAACATATTTTGTAAATTTATTTAAGGAAGAAGAAGAGGTTTTTAGCACAAGGACGACGCGAGCGGTCACACGTGTGCTTAAACCTTTAAAACGTATTTTTGAAATTTTATTTAAGAAAAGAAGAAGAGGCTTTTAGCACAAGGACGACGCGAGCGGTCACACGTGTGCTTAAACCTTTAAAACGTATTTTTGAAATTTTATTTAAGAAAAGAAGAAGAGGTTTTTAGCACAAGGACGACGCGAGCGGTCACACGTGTGCTTAAACCTTTAAAACGTATTTTTGAAATTTTATTTAAGAAAAGAAGAAGAGGTTTTTAGCACAAGGACGACGCGAGCGGTCACACGTGTGCTTAAACCTTTAAAACTTTTCTTGTAAATTTATTTATTTAAAATATTGTATTATTACATATATATTTAAGGCTAAATAGATGTTTAAAATAAATAGAACAAAATAAGAGAAAAAGATAAATAAATAAATAGAAATAAAAAAATAAAATAAATAAACAAAAGAAATGAAAATGGGTGAACGGACGTTAAGGACAGATTCAGAATAACGAGCGTTCGAACGTTCGTTGGGGAATATAATGGATATTTAGAAATGTAACTGAATGACGAGCGTTCGTCGAAATAAAGCGAACGTTCGTTGGGGAATATAAAGGACGAACGTTGGTAACTAAGGCTGAATGACGAACGCTCGTTGATTGAGGATGAACGAACGTTGTGAATGTAGGCTGAATAACGAGCGTTCGTTGGGTGATACGACGAACGTACGTTGAGTACAGGAAGGTAGATGACGAGCGTTCAATGGATGATGTGACGAACGGACGCTGAGAAGAGGAGGCTAGTCTACGAGCGCTCGCTGGGGATGAGCGTTCGTTGGGTAGATGAGGTGAGTGGAGGCCAAATGACGAGCGCTCGTTTGGGACGAGCGTTCGTTAGGAAAATGAGGTTGGATTGCGCATACTCGTTATGGACGAGCGTTCGTTGGGATGATGAGGCGGGATGACGAACGACGAGCGCTCGTTTGGACGAGCGTTCGTTGGGAAGATGAGGCTGGATGATGAACGACGAGCGCTCGTTTGGACGAGCGTTCGTTGGGAAGATGAGGCTGGATGACGAACGACGAGCGCTCGTTTGGACGAGCGTTCGTTGGGAAGATGAGCCTGGATGATGAACGACGAGCGCTCGTTTGGACGAGCGTTCGTTGGGAAGATGAGGCTGGATGATGAACGCTCGTTATTAACGAGCGTTCGTTGGGAGGATATGGGCTGGATGGCGAACGCTCGTTATGGACGAGCGTTCGTTGGGAAAATGAGGTTGGATGACGAACGCTCGTTATGGACGAGCGTTCGTTGGGAAAATGAGCGTTGGATGACAAACGCTCGTTATGGACGAGCGTTCGTTGGGATGATGAGGCTGGATGACGAACGCTCGAAAAACAAAGGTTCCTGGACGTACGCTCAATTTTGGGCCTGGCCCAATTGAATGGTTTCTAACCTAGAATTTTCTAGGGGTTTAGGAGGTTCACTCTCATTCCCACTCCCCAGCTCACGTCTTCTCTGACCCAGGGTCCCCAGCTCTACACCACGAACTCACCACCGCCTCTGCCATAGCCGGCCACCGTCGCCTCAATCAGAACGCGCCTTGGCCTCGCCGGCGACACCTCGCGTCACCAGAACCACCGTCAGCCAAGACAACACCGTCTCCACTCTTCTCTCTTCGAAAACCAGCAACTCTCAAGGAGGGTTTTTCTCCACCTTCATCTCCGATCCACTCGTGTCATCATCACCCATTAACATCCACTTTTACTACCCATGACAAACACAAACACTGCCACAATAAGGCTCCCCGTGCCTATCCTCGTCCACCTCCTCGGCCACCATCACCTACCAGGACAACCTTAGCAACGCCGTTGCCACCACCACACAGCAGACTACTACTTCCAAACCGCCAACCACGAAACAATCAACCACTCTCTTCCTCTCAAGCCTGTCCAACGTAGGAGTTCCGTGCCATGGCCTCCATCGTCCCATTCATCCTCACTGGAAGAGCGACTCTAGTGGAGAAGACTTCGAATTTCAAGGGGGCCATTTGAGTTTTGGGACGTAAGGGTTTCACAAAAATGGTGCAATGAATAAAGTGGATATTACTGGGTTTCCAACGAGAGCATGATGTATCGATGATGATAACAGGCGGTCATGGAGAAGAATGAGAATAAAGGATAAGTTGCATACCTGAGAATTCCTCTGATATTCGTCACTTTGGATAACCTCTATCTCCTCCCGATGATCTATTCCCGTCACCCTCTCCAACTTTTTTCTCTGATCTTTCTCTGCTCCTTCCTTCCCAAGATCTTGGGCTCTAATCCCCCCCTAACCACCTGGTCCCTTTTTCTTTTCCAAAAAAAATCTTAGAAAATCTTCCCTCTAACAAACCGGTCCCCCCTCCTCCAACACGTCTCTCACATACCCCTTTCCCACGTTTTCTCTCTTTTTTCTATTTTTTATTTATTATTTTTTCAATTTTATTTTATTTATTTTTAATTTTAATTTTATTTTTCAATTTTTTTAATTATTTTGACTAAGTGATCCTATTAAAACAAATTGAAGATGAGAAAAATAGAAATCGAAAACAATAAAAATGGAATAAAACAATAAAATAAAGAAAAAATAATAAAAACACATTTTTTACAACCCGGACAAAATTGAGTGTTGACAGCAATAAATTTCGTTTATTCATTTAAAAACAAAATGATGTCCCACTCCCCAGAAATTGTCTACTTTTGAATCACCCGCGAAGAAGGGGAGATTTGGAGGGCTTGAAGTTAAAAAGTTTGATGCGTCACTCTATATTCATATAATTTCACTCTCAATTTTGCTAAGTTAATATAATCGATTCTAAGTAATAAAGAATCGATTCAATGCGTTGTAAATTAAGAAATGAAAATGAGTTTTTAATGATTATTTATGGTCATATTAATGACAACGTGGCTGGATATTGATCACATGTTTGTTAAAGTACTAAAAACTGAAGAAATAGTGCATGAGAGGGGTCAAATTTGTTTTTCAAATAATCTTAATCATAGTATTTTTTGATATCATAATCATTTATACTAATAACTAGTTATAATTATTAAATTATTCAAAATAATTTATTTCAATATGGCCAATAAAAGTTTTTCTAAGAGTTCGTTTGATCTTTGATCATCGTCAACTTTTTAAATTCGAGTTTTTTTATAAACGCTTATGTGGTAGTCGTGATCGGTCCGTTTCAAATATACAGACCCATCTCTTTCATGTCCTGGCCCGTCCGTCTCAACTTTTTTAAATTTTTTCTGGAGGTTCATAAGACAAAGATGGAAACACCACAATATAGGTATAAATGTTTAAGGCAACCTAAGAAACCCTAAAAGAAATATTTGCCACAAATATGTTAATCTTTGATAAGAATCAGAGTTGTAAACCAAGAACCAAAACAATCCTCTCTCAACATTGCAAATGCATATTTATGACTTCCAAAATGTCTACATATGTATTTGGTGTCCTTATATATAGGTATAAATGTTTAAGGCACCTAAGAAACCCTAAAAGAAATATTTGTCACAAAGATGTTAATCTTTGATTGCTTTCGATTATCTTTAGGTTGTTTTTCGTAAGGTTGACCGATTGCTTTCGATTATCTTTAGGTTGTTTTTCGTAAGTGGTCAGCGAACTTCATCATCTTCTCTAGTGACACCATTTGAAGTATTTTTTTTTCTTAAAATACTCTTACGTATGATGTATGTGCTCGTGTTTGTGTTGTGTTTGTTGATTCTGGACGTATGATATCTATATGTATAACGATATTATGATAGTTTTTTTTCCTTCAATATCTCTTACATATGATATATGTGTTCGTGTTTGTCGATTCTCGACGTAGGATATATGTATAACGATAGATATTTGTGTTCGTGTACTTATACTATGATAGTTTATTTTTTCCTTAATGTACGATAGGTATTTATTTTTGTTTCTCTACATAACTTAGTTTTTGTTTTCCGTGGATTATTTTCTTTTAGTGTAGTAGTATGGATCGAAGCTGGATTCATCAGCGTCGTATTAGTGGAGAGTATGACCGAGAGGTTTCTAAGTTCATACAATATGTTAAAGAACACGCAAAACCAGTGAACGGGGCATATTTTTGCCCTTGTGTTCATTGTCTCAATCAAGTATATGAAGACTTGGACAACATCCATGATCATCTGTTCATCTATGGAATAATGAGAAGTTATACAGTTTGGACTTGGCATGGGGAAGTATTACATAAGCCAACAACTTTAAGAGGTTCAGATTACGTCGACGAATGGATGAGTGATCATTTAGACGAAATGGTACGTGACGTTGGCGAAGAAACTTTTGGAAGAGCTCATTTATACGATAGTCTTAAGAACAATTCGGAGCAAGAGTTGTATCCAGGATGCATCAATTTTACAAGGTTATCGGCTACTTTGAAATTTTTTTGTTTGAAAGCAAAAAACGGATGGACTGATAAAAGTTTCACGGAATTGTTCGAGTTGCTGAAGTAGATGCTACCAAAAAATAACACGTTACCTATCCGTAATTACGACGCGAAGAAAATTCTATGTCCAATGGGTTTGGAATACCAAAAGATACATGCATGTCCCAATGATTGTGTATTATATAGAGATCAATATGCTTCAATGAAGGTGTGTCTGACGTGTGGTTTGTCACAATATAAGAAGAAACTTAATGGAAATAACGATGAACACAATGAAGGTCCACCGGCTAAGGTCATGTGGTATTTACCTATAGTACCTAGGTTGAAACAATTGTTTTCTGTTAAAGAAGATGCGAAGAATCTTATGTGACACATTGATGGAAGAAAATGTGATAATCTTTTTCGACACCCAGATGATTCCCTACAATGGAAGAACATTGATGGCACATTTCCTGAATTTAGTGCAGAGCCGAGAAACTTAAGACTTGCACTTGCTACCGATGGTATGAATCCTTATGGCAACTTAAGTAGCAAACATAGTTCATGGCCAGTTATTTTGATGATTTACATTTTATCTCCTATGTTATGCATGAAGAGAAAATACACGATGTTGTCTATGATCATATCAGGCCCTAGACAACCTGGAAATGACATTGATGTTTATCCATCATTGACTTATTTTTGTTGATCATGCTTTAACATTAATTTTGTTTTTAACAGGAAAATTGGGATATCCCTATTGATGAGAGGATAAGGAAAAAGATTTTATCCCACATTGCAGTCCGGTGGAGGGACTTCAAGACGAGAATGACACGTCAATACTTCTTTGGCTCTAAACAGAACGACACTTCTTGTACAAAATATAAAATAATTGAGGAGGAGTGAGTGCAGTTTAAAGAATCTAGACTTACTCCTGAGTGGTAGGTATGTTTTTAATATTTTGCTCCAGTCACACAAGATGTTAATTTGTGATTTATGCTTAATGATTTTCATTTTTTCATAGGTGAAAAGGATAGCCGCCCAGCAAAGGCAGAAGCTTAATGATACACCACACGTACTGTCATGTGGTTGTTATGCACTATTAGAGAAAAAGATGAGAAAACGTCGCGCTGAGGAGTTAGGTCTTGAGTCACTTGATCTAACACCTCCACCAGCCAGACATGAATTGTGGAAGGTTGCACGGATAAAGTCCAATGGCTAGTTTACATCCCAATCTGCTCAGGAGATATCCCAGAGAATTGTAAGTGGAAACTTTTAACTGATTACCATAGTTCATAAAAAAATTATGTAACAAACTTTTTAATGTGTCTAACTTCATTATGATATGCAGGATGACTTGGTTGACCAACAGAGTCAAGACACATTTGTGGCACAAGGTAAGGAGGACCTCCTAGTAGCAGCCACAGGTCGGCTAGACCGTCCAGGTCGTGTGCGTGCTGTTGGAGGAGCTATTGGATTGAGGGACTACTTTGGCCCTAAACCAAGAAGCACAGAAGCCGTGACTCAAGAAATCGTTAGTAGCATCAGGCAACAGGTGCAAGTCGAATTAGAGGAAAGCATGGGTGAAAGCTTAAGAATGCTCGAAGAAAAACTTGCGATGATCACCCAACAACAGCAACAACAACAAGAAGAAGAAGAACAACAAGAGCAACAACAACAGTCACAGCAGGAGGACACCCCTACAGATGATCCTACTGCACCTCGTGTGAGCACCAAAGGCTCATGCTCTATTGCAGATCGTACTGATTACAATATTCAGTATGAGTTTTTGGTTGATGAGGATCTTCCGCGCGTAGTGGCTGTGGGACGACAGATTGCAGAAGGCCAGACCATTCATGGAGCTCCTTTATTGTCCGCTCACGCGCGGGTAATGATTGATGATCCAAGAGACCCTCAGGCTCGAGTGCTAGTGCCTACATTTGAAATCCAACTCGTGGGAGAGGCCTTAGGCACATTTATAGCTTGACCTAAGGCTATGATCATGCCATATTTTGGCCCATCAGCGGTATTATATTCTTCTTTTTATTATCTTAAATCTTCAAGTTATAATTAAACGATTCCTAACTTTTGTAAATGTGAGTTGCAAGTCTACCGTCCTAAGAAACAACCAATTGCTCAACCTGTGAATGAGGCTCGTGAGGAAGCAGAAGACCATGATGTTATATCCATATTGACCTCCAGATTAAATAAGTTGAGAAAAGGACCAGTAGAGATGTGGTGGGAGTTAAGAACATTTGGCCTCGAGTGCTATGTTCCATTGTATATTAATTTCGATGATGCATATGAGATCATTGGTGGAGAAAAAATGTTGAGCATTTCATGCATACAACTATGGTGCATGTAAGTTTTTTATTAGTTATTTTCCAATTTTTATATTAGTATTATTACTTTTTAATAAATATACTTAACTTTATTCGTACAGGTACATGGACACCATCGTAGTGGAATCAGGTCGGGCGTCAGTTTATGGCTTTCTTGAACCTCAGATCATTCAACCATTTGGAAACACATTAGATTCCAGAAAATCATATATTCAAACATGGATGACTAAGTCTAACAGAGAGATATATATCGCGCCATACATTGATGCGTATGTGTTTCCCAATATTGTCAACTTTTATCAAATTTTAATCAATAAACTAACTCACTAGTTATTGGTACATGATAGGGGCCATTGGCAACTCATGGTGATCATTCCAAAAAAAGCACAAGTTGTAAGGTTTTGTTCTCTTCATAGGAAGATTAAAGCGGAGTTGAAGTCCTTGATACAAACGTAAGTATTACATTCATTCTTATCAATTCATTATGATATTAATATATTACTTATGTTTCTAATGTTTCAAATTTGTTTAGAGTTGTGACTAGGACCAGAGGACAACAACTTGAAATTATATATCCTAAGGTTGGAATTCATTGATCTTTAACCTTTAATTTTCGTAGTCAAATTTAAATAAACCATTACATTTGACTAAGTTCTTTCACATGTTTAGTGTAATAGGCAGAATGATTCCTGGGCATGTGGCTACTACATCATGTCATGGATAAAGGCAATCATCCAAGTAGAAATCAGAGGGGAATGGACTGAGATAGAAATTTACATTTGAAAATCTTACAAATATCAATAAACTTTTGACATTAAAATGAATATAATAGTAAAGTTTCCTTGATTATGCAGCGGTTCAAGACTACCTCTTCATTGTCCACTTCAGTAATAAAGACGATAAGAGAGGATTGGGCATGATATTTGAATAAACATTTTAAATAGCTATAGCTTTAGGTTTTTCCTTTCATGATAGTAGCATTTGCTTACTTGTGCAGCTTTTAAACTATTAATAGATTATTGTGAATCGATTAATACTGTGAATAGATGAATATTGTGAATGGCTGAATGGAAAACTGGGTTCTTTTAAGTTTTGATGATAGCATTAGCGTCTTTTACTTTTACTATTTAATTGGAATTGATGAATTGATGATAGCATGGTTTAAATTAATTAATTCTTTGAATATAATATATATGAATTGGAAAACTGGTTTCTGTATTTCAGGTTTGGTTAAATGAGCTAAACCGAATGAAATTTAAAAAAAACACTGAAGGTAACGTCGAAGTATACACCATTCGACGTTCAAACATCGACAGTAACGTCCAATATCGACAAGTTCGATGTTAACCTTACATCCATCCCCTTATACTTGACGTCAAATATTCCTTTAAATATAAATATTTATTCAAATATTACTCAAAAATTGACATCCTCTTTGAACTTCGACGTGAACATTACATCCCTTATCTTTCGTATCGACGTTAACTTTATGTCACTTCCCTCGTACATCAGACGACAAATTTGACTATAAATATAAATATTTATTCAAATATTGGACATCATTCTCTTTACTAATGGACGTAACCTCACGTCGTTGCACAAAATCGACATTAGGCTTACGTCAATTCTCGGTCCACTAACGTCAAATTGTCCTATTAATGTCGCCCGGTGAAATTCAACGTAAAATTTATGTCACCCGTTATGACGTCAATCGCAAATTCGGCGTTAAAAGCCAAAAATAACCGACGTAATACGTTGTTTTTGTACTAGTGTCATATGAACATTTGTCCAGTTTTATGAATTTCTTCTTTTAATTACACGTGTTAATGTAAGTTTCAATTAATATTTAGACCATGATATATAATATTGTTGTCTAATATATTTTATTATTAAATATTAAATTTTAAACTTTCAGGCAATGATATTTCATACTTTCTTTTATATAAACATATTGTAATATTTTTTAATTTTTAATTAGGTAAAGAATTAGCCAATATGTTTGTGACCTAACATAAATAATATTAAACAAAAGAATATGACTTGTTTTAAAGTATAAATGAGTCTGAATTGTAAAATGTTTTAACTTGACTCATTCAGCTAAATCGAATTGGGTAACCACCCATCTTAACATACCTAATTTACTCATTATTTAACAAATTTAAATTGTTCTATATTTTCCATTAAAAATCTACTTAAAAAATTTACAAACTAATACAGAGAACAACATATATTTATATTAATAAAATTTACTTATTTATATTATTATTAATTAGCAAAAGCACACTCCCACTATTTTATGGTGATAAAAAAATTAAATATTATAATGCTTATTTAAAAAAGGATTAAATATGTTTTTAGTCCCTAAACTATTGGTTGTTTCTGGTTTTTGTCCCTCTTTCAAAATAAGGTACAATTTGGTCTCATTCTTTTCGAAACTCTAGTTTTAGTCTTCGAAACTTTGGTTTTAGTCCTCGAAAACTAACCTCAAAAACTACCACATTTTTAATGGTGTTAATTTTCGAGGACTAAAACCAAAATTTTGAAAAGAATGAGATCAAATTGTACCTTATTTTGAAAGAGGGACGAAAACCACAAACGGTCAATAATTTAGGGACTAAAAACATATTTAATCCTTGAAAAAAAGTATCAGTAAATTTATATTAGAATAATAAAAAAATATAAGCATTTACAAAATATACACAAAGAAAACAGTTAATTTTTTTTATTCTTAATGAATATATAATATTTTTACAGATAATAAAATAAATTATAGTAAAATAGATCACACAGTCCATGTAAAAAAGCAAAAGAATCTTCTTTATTAAATAGTTATAAAATTTAATATCTTAAAATTTGAAATTTTATTCTCAATATAACAAGTCCCAGCGAAAGAAACTTTATTAAAAACATATACATATTTTTAAACATGATCAATAGAATTAAACGAATTTTCATATTTTTTTATTAACTCTAAAGCTTATTACTGTTGTTTATATTTGGTTTCTGAATAATGTTGTAAATTTAGAAATAGACAATATTGTTGTACTCAATATTTGTTTCAATTTCTTTGTATTTTTTTGGTTTAATACCCAATTTTGTCCCCACTTTGGTTCGGAAATCTCAAGTTAGTCCCTTTATAGAAATGTGAGTGCAATGGATCCTTACTTGTAATTATTTGAGTCTAATGAGTCCCTTCCGTTAAATAGGAGGAAACGGAGTTAGTTGACTGATGATGTGGCAGTTGTCTTTGTGAGGTGTCAAGACGCAATTGTTTGCGTGCTTAGGTGGTGTTAGGATTTCACTCATTTCTTCGCCGGACGACAGCGACGTGCTTGCGTGCATACAACAGCGCACACACGGTGATACAGCCGACGACAGCGAGTCAATGGCAACACTTGACGGCAGCGCACGGTGGTTCAGGCGGTGGAGAAGAATCGTGAACTAGGTTAGCTATATAGTGGGTGTAGTCTGCAGCGCTTATGGCTGAAATTTCTGCATTTATGGCCACCGCTGCACTCAGCGAAGCCCTCTTCAACCGCGGCCAGATCTGCGGCGCCTGCTTCGACCTCCGCTGCCGCGACGAGGACGCCGACTGTCCCCGTTGATTTCACTCATTTCTTCGCCGGACCTCCAGCTCCAGGAATCAAACCGCGATTTTGAATCTCTCGCTCTACGACGAGAACAAGGAGGCCATCGCCTCCGCAGGAGCGATTAAGCCGCTGGTTCGCGCGCTGAGCACGGGAATCGCGACGGCAAAGGAGAACGCAGCGTGCGCGCTGTTGCGGCTGTCGTAGGTGGAGGAGAACAAGGCGGCGATTGGGCGGTCCGGCGCGATTCCGCCGCTGGTGAGCCTTCTGGCGAGCGGCGGGTTCCGCGCGAAGAAGGACGCGTCGACGGCGTTGTACTCGCTGTGCACGGTGAAGGAGAACAAGCTTAGGGCGGTGAAGGCGGGGATCATGAAGGTGCTGGTGTCAGTGCCGGAGGCGAGGGCGGCGCTGGTGGAGGAAGGCGGCGTGCCCGTGCCGCGTGATCGTGTTGTGAATAAAGAGCCATCAAGTGCTTCCAATCATACCCGAGTTTCTGGAACTTCTTATGAGGATAAAGCTTTAAACAAGTCAAATCATTCTTCGAATGGTGTTGCTTCTGCGCCCAAGGTTTCAGGGGGAAGTCCCCGTGAGAATTTGAGTTCTCCCGTGAAAGGAGAGGGAGTTGTGCATAGTAATTACACGGCTTCCCTGGTGAAGAAAAAGAAGAATGGGAACAAGGAAATGGATTCTGGGGTGGAGGATGAAAAGATTGAGGCTTTGATCAAGTGTGATTTTTTTGATGGGGAATGGATTAAAGATGATTCTTATCCTCTCTATGCACCGGGGTCTTGCAATCTGATCGATGAACAGTTTAGTTGTATCCAAAATGGAAGACCTGATAAAGACTATCAGAAATATAAATGAAAGTCAAAGGGATGCCACATCATCAGTCCACTAACTCCGTTTCCTCCTATTTAACGGAAGGGACTCATTAGACTCAAATAATTACAAGTAAGGATCCATTGCACTCACATTTCTATAAAGGGACTAACTTGAGATTTCCGAACCAAAGTGGGGACAAAATTGGGTATTAAACCTATTTTTTTTTCAAATAGTTCTTCTAATTTATTGAATCCACAACTAATTTGATTTATGTCAATTTGAATGTCACTTATTCGAAAAGTGTTTGCTGACTTTGAGCAAAATAATTTTATAAAATTATAAAACTACAAAATGCAAAAATAATTAATTAAAAAACAGTTAATTAACGGAAAATTTTAATAAAAGATAATTAATTAAAAAAAATAAAGATATAATAATTCATCAAAATTTAATAAAAAATCAATTAAAAATTTGCAAATTTTTCGTACACTTGAAACCTAACGCGTACCTGGAAAGAAGATTAAATTGAGATAAATGGTTCACAATTCCATTTCAATTGCAGCTAAGGTTATAAGTTTAGAGTTGGAGAATTCATATTTGATTCAAAATGTTTCTTGGTCAACATGATCGAAACATACCCTCATCTGTTGTGTAAAAATAAGTGCTTTTTTAAATAGATGAGAAGCACTTCTAGCGTTTAAAACCAAACGTATTATACGTCAGTTTGAGAAGCACTTCAAAGAGTTTAAAACCTAACGTATTATACCTCAGTTTGAGAACCTGTATTTGTATGGCGAATCAAAACATTTTTGTTGACACTTTGTATAAGTAAAAGAAACAAAAGATTACGATATATATAGCATTGAATTTGAGTTTGGTGTTGTATCTATGTTTTTAAAATACATTAATTAATTTTGATATATTGATATATTAATATATTTAATATACTTTAAAATATAAAAGTCAGTCTATTTTAAAATTAAAAAAAAAACATAACAAAATCAAGAAGATAATCTAAATTCGTATTATTACATACTTTTAAAACAAGTAAAGCAGTTAAATGTGTCTAAAAATCTATATACAAATTAATTCCGACCATAAATTTAACTTTCAAATACAGCTGTAAGAAAAATAACTTTTTCTAGAATTTATGAATGAAAAAAGATTACAAGTATATTTTAGCACTTAAAATTAAACAAAATTAAAATTTGTCTTTATTTTAAATTTAATATATTTTAATTTTTAAATTTAAAAACAAATAAATAAATTTATTTTAATATAATAAAATTAATTTTCTTTTAAGTATTAATCGTAAGTTGATATTAAAATTAAAATTTATCAAAAATGTAAATTATTCAAAGTTATCTCGTAACATTATTTAACATTTGAAAAAATTAATGTAATATTCATTTTTAAAATTAAAAAACTAAAATATAACAAAATTAAAAAAATAAAAATTCAAACTAAGGTTTTTTCTAATCAGACATTAAGTAGATGACTAATAAAAGTGTGAATAGATTCAAGGATAAATTACTGCCACAATTAAACTATCCACTGAATGGTAAGAAAGTTGCTATTATTTCGTGGATCCAAGTACAGATTCTTTCAAAGAATCTAAAACAAATAAACCATAGCAGAAATCAAACAAGACACAATATTACTACAACGTTCAAGTCTGAAAATGAATTTATAACAAAATTTAGGACACGAATTTCAATTTTAGAAACATATTTAACTGTTAAAACAATGACAAACAAGTTTGAACAGAGTTTGACAGGATTCTCTGTTTTTGTCTAGAGAAGCAACAGACATCATGAGCTTCTTTTAGGAACAACATACATACAAACAACCAATGTTAAAATTATAACCCAGAGAACCAAAGTGATAATAGCAACAACTTCTGAGAAGAAACTCAGAAGCAGAGATGAAGCAGCACCTCCCACCATTAACATCCCACAAGTGATGATTGGAAGAAGGCTTCTATTATGCGTCTGAAGTATTGTCCCAACAATGACCAAGAAGGAATATAGAACACCGGTCCAAACCAGAAGCATCATCTCCTTGTGACGTTGGATGAACATGTCAAGTTTTGTTGCTGCAATAAGGGCAAACAGCTGTGTCAAGAAATTGTTAAGGTTCTCTGACAACTCTTTGAATAGATTCCTGACAACATTCAATGAGAAAACACAGAAGGGTTATACAAATGTAAGAGAATCAGGTGATGCAGTTCTGCAAGGTTTATATTTTGTGCAATTCAACACTGAAAACAGAGATAGTGTTATGACGATTAGTGATTTGAATCATCTTCTAACAGAGTAAACAATGATGATAGATTATACTAACCTCGATGAAGACATCTTTCTTCTTTCTTTCTCTGAATGTGGTCAGCCACTGGTGGGTACGGTATTTATAGTGTGCTGGAGTCATAGTTCTTTAAAACATTAAGTTAAATATATTTTTAGTTTTCAAATATGTAAAATTAATTTTTTTTATTTTAAAATTTATTTTCATTTTAAATTTTGATACATTTTGATTTTTAAACTTAAATATAAATGAATATAAATTTTGAATATAAATGATATTTAAGATTTATTTTTAAACTAACGATTCAAATATCAATTTAAAATATTATTTAATATATAAAAGAAATCCATGTAATTATGTGAAAAAAATTATATTTATTCATTTTTTAGAATTTAAAAACTAATTATAACCATTGATATATAAATGAATATTAATTTTATATTTAAATTTAAGAACTAAAATTATATTTAATTTTAAAATATTTCTGTATGATAAAATTTTATTTATAAGAATATAAAATTTAGAGAGAACCAACTATAATAAAATTTACAGAAAAAAATTACTTTTATATTAATTTTTATATATGTAAAAAAAATTGAGGTAGAACAAAGCCGCTCAAGGAAGCATTGTCAAAGACTAGGGAAACTGAGTTTGAGCGCTTGGCTACTTCGGTCTGAAGTACTAAACGTTTTAAACGTATTATACGCCACCTCGAGAGAGAGAAGGAGAAAGAAAACAATAAAACATCATTAATTCGTTCCAGATCTTTCTAAGAAATTCTCCTGTTCATGTAAACCCATCTCACAAATTTGCATTCACTCCACCTTATTTTGTTTGAATTAATAGGTTAATGGAATATATTAACCATTTAAAAATTTTCAATATGTATTTTGAAAATCTAAATTATGTTAATAAAATTAGTTTTTATATGAATTATAATATACATAAATCATGATATATGTTTTAATATTTTTTTTAAAATATAATTATTAAAGTCAGCTTGTTTCTAAGTCTATGAATCGACTTAATTTAAATCATTTAAGTTATAGCTGTAAAAATTATGTAATATTATCCGAGATATTATTATTTATTTATTTTTCACTTAACTTTTTTTTTTTAACTTTTTAAACAAAACCGTCTAATGGTTAAATTTAGAGCGAAGGAATTGAAAGAACAATGTAAAAGAAATGTTATTATATTTTTGGATGATAGGAAATGAAGAACAAGAGTGAGAATATTGAAAGGACATTTAAAAAATAAATAAAAGGAGGTATACTATTAGGAAATATAAATAAAAATTGTCTAATTTAATTACCTCATAGTTATTATACATGTCGAAAAAAAAACTGATACTTGTGTCGAATTATTACTGTTTTTTTTAAATACTACATCAATAGGAGAAGAAAAAAAATGTGAAATGCGAGTTTTCTTTATGTTGGTGTTCTATCCAGTTGATCTTTAAATGTCTTTTATAATGTGTTTCTATTTTGTTGTAATTTCGTTTTTCAAAATCTTTAAATCCAGATTCCTCTTTTGAAATCTCAAATTTGTAATTTTAATTCCTATACAATAGGTAGATTTTTTTGTCATGTTGATATTCAAATCTCTTTCACCATCTATTTGTTTTTTTTTTATTGCGAATCTCTCTTTCGAAATCCCTAAATCCCTTTACAATATTTCTTTTTCAAAATCTCAAATTTGTAATTGCAAAATCCCTAATCTCCACTATACCAAATCCCTAACTTTTTTTCTTAACCATGTTCACCAATTAAATAATATCACGTCAAAAATTAAACCTCAATTCTACATCATAATTTAAACTCTAATTTTACATAATAAAATCATCCACATCATTAACATATTTATTATACACCACATCAATAGGTCTTGAAATCATTTTTATATCTTTTAAAAATTGAGGACCCAGTTTAAAATGGGAAGATCGAATTGAGATTCTATATAAATATGAGGACCATAAGATAATTTTAACCTATTTTTAAATAAAGTTTAAAACATATTAAAAATCTATTACTAATACTTCTTTTAAAAAAAACAAGTGATTCATTAAATAAAAATAATTAAAAAAGAAACTTATTTTATGAATAAATATGATCAAACTTATATTGTTAAACATTTATTTTAGACCTTTAACTTCATTCATGAACGTTTTTTTCATCCAATGCATCATATCAATAAACCTTGGTATAATTTAAAAACTATTTAATTCTTTTTAATTAATTTTATTTTAGTATATACTATATTTTCTTAAATGCAAATAATTCTAAGTATAAAAGGTGGCATATAAAGGAAGTATCAAATTGTTTCAAGCCACCGGTCTATTCTAGAAACTATTCTCAATAAAGAAACGCTTAAAAGTTATTTGAGATTTTAATGGAAAAATACTAAGGATATACAAAAGCAAGGAGAACACAACTTTAGACTTTTCATGATGAGTTTAAAACAATTTGAACCAAGTCTAGACAATTGATCATGAACATATTTGTATGTGCGATGACAATTGTTAACAAGATGTGTACCAAACTAAAGAAGCATATGTTATTGAACAGATACTATGATCTTTAGCAACAAAATCTAATTTTGTTGTATGTGCTACAAAACAATTGAAAGACATTGATGTTATTTCACTTGATAAACTTCAAAGTTTATTATTAGTACATGAATAAAAATTAAACTGCTAAAAGTTGAAGAGCAAGTGTTAAAGGCTTCTATCAATACTCATTCCAACAATTTCAGGAGGACAAGGTAAAGGTAAAGATAGAAGAGGAGGAAGAAAAGGTGTTAGAGATTTTAACAATTTCAAGAGTCATAATGACCTATCTCAATACAAGAGAAAAAGGAAAGCAGCATGACAAATCTAGGTAAAATATTTTAAATGTCATCAATTTGGTTATTATGCTTCAAAATATTATATTAGGTTGACTCATGACAAGAAAGAGACAAAACTGTCAAATCTAGCATAAATGAAAGAAGAAGATCAAACATTACTAATGATTGTTCAAAACATAAAGAATGTTGAATCAAAATTGTGGTATGTAGACACAAGCCATAGTAATCATATGAGTGGAAATAAATTTTCGGTATACTCTGATGAGAAAATGTGATATTAAAATAAAAACCAAAAACAATTTTTTTGAAACAATTTTTAATGTGTTTATGTTCTTGATTTGAAAAACAATTTGTAAAATGTTGGATAATTACAGGAAAAAAAATACACTATCATTATTAACAACGGTGTCTGTGAATTTTATGATCTATCAGAGGTATGAATTTTATGATCTATTAGAGGTGTTATTGTTATTGTAAAAATGAGCTTGAATAAGTTTCTCCCTCTGTAGATTGAAAGCATTGAGAGTGTAGTTCAATGACTAAAGGAAAATATCCTTCTTTGGATTTGACAGCATTTATATTTTGGAGGATTAAAGTTCCTTAAACAAAAAAAAAAAGTGGTAATAAGTCTTCCACAAATCTTTGTTCCTTCTCATGTTTGTGAAGAATGTGTTTTTTTGATAAACAACATATCTCAATTTCTTAGCATAAAATCATGAAGAATAAAGAATGTTTTGAAGCTTGCATATTTAGACTTATGTGACCCAATAAAACCTTTATCGACTGAAGATAAAAGATACCCATTAATGATTTTTTTTATAAAAAAAATACGAGTTTATTTTTTACACGAGAACTGAAAAGCTTTTAGTTTTTTATGTTAGAAGTGGTTTGAGGTCTCTCATATATATATATAGATCACTCATACATAAATGATAATTTTTCCAATCTATTCTAATAAAAAAGAACTTTTTAACTTCTATTTACCTTAGTTACATGCAGTTAAAGTCTTACCATAACGAGATATACTTGTCTCTTTTTAAGCCATACATCAAAATAGACCATTGACTTTGATATAACTTTTAATTTTTTTTTACTAGAAGAGATGGGAGAGATTGACCACGTATGAGTTGTCCATATAACATCACACCATTTTCAACATAAAATCTTAAAGCATTATGTTTGTAGGTATTGTTTTTTTATACCACCTAATTTTCTAATTTTTATTTAATGTGAAACTTTCAATTCATATTTGAATTCTTAATTTAATTTTAATAACGGATTTTTTTTTATCAAATACATCATATCAGTGTATACCATATTTTTTTTCAAATGTAAGTAAATTTTAAGCATAAAAAACCACGTATTAAGGAAATATAAGATGATTTGGTGATAGGGATGACAAAAAAATATGCACCCACAAATATCTGCGGATAAAATTTGCAACGGATAGTTGGTACCCGCGACTATTTACTATCTGCGGGTTGCAGGTAACATATATTTTAATACCCGCTTATAAACGGGTCGGGTGTGAATATTATACTACCCTATCCGTGAGTACTGGTTACCAGTAAAAGTAAAAATAAAAATAAAAATTATATTTTATTTAATTTAATTTTAAATAAAATTAATTTATAGTTTTTAGATTAAATTTAATTAAAATTAAATTTTAGTTGTATTTCATTTATATTAAATTTTATATCTCTTTTTGTAATTTTATTTAAATTTTATTTTAAAAATGTATAAAATATATTTTTGAATATTTGCAGGTACCCGTGGGTTTTAAAACATCAGTGAATTTTTTTGAAACGGATATCCGCACACGTAACGAATGGGTTGCAGGTGAAATTTTCATTTTCGAATCGAGTTGTAGTAGATACTTTCCGTACCCACCCGACACATTGTCATCTTTATTTGGTAGTAGGATAGAGTAATAATATTTATTTTAATATTTGAAACAAATAAAGAAAGACAAATACGTTTTGTAAGAAAAAAAATTGGTGAGAAGGTCCCTAAAAATTATTTTTGGATACACATTAATTCTTTTGTCGATGTATGTTACTAACCCTATTAATTTAACCATTACTAGTAAGTATGTCTATTACCTTTGGAATAAAATGTTGGGTTTTGAAAACTTTTTATGCATAAGAGGAATATTCCTCCTTTTGTTTGAATATACATGATCTCTTTGAATCACACTTATCATTTGTCAAAGAATGACACTCAAGCCATTCATCTTGAGCTCATTTTAATTTCGATTTGACATTTTTTTTTCAGGACCATTGAAGCAATTTCAATTTTTTGGGTGTTGGAAAACATAAGAATGCAAAAGAAAAATTAAGAGATGTGTTAAAAGCATCTTAGCAGGGAACAACTATGGACAAATGACATTGTTAGGATTTGGTTATGGAGTTAACAATGTTTAAGATTTTGATCTTTCTATTACTTCCTACAGCCCATCAAATTTATGTTGAAGGTTTTTTATCTCATCATTCCGGATTTTATTTTTCAAAATGCATTAAATCAGTTCTTGAAAGATTTTTCGGGAAGACACTCACTTTTCCAGACACTCACCTTCGGAAATTTTTTCTGAAAATTTTGATGGGTGCAGGAAGTAAATGGATAGGGTGCAGGAAGTAACACTACCCTTTTATATTTGATATATGCAAACCCTTTATTGGCTATACCTCAACACAAAATTCAATCCTAAAAACTTAAGAAGAACCCTTTTAAGTAGAGAAACAAACAAGAATCATTACCTACGTAGGGTTTGTAAAAAAAAGACTAACTTCCAACCTACGAAACTAACTATAACCAAACAAAAAATAACCCTAATTGTGGATCTTGATGAATGAACACAGTACTACTCCTTTCTTATTGCAATCACTGTCCTCTCTAGGACACAAATACTCACAAACCCTTGTTTCCCTCAACTCACTTTCAGATTATCAAATTAAACTCATAGAATAGTTAAGTGAAATAAATAAGCATGACTTACTCTATACCCTCTCCCAAAGAAAAGAAATTTGAATGCAGTTGCTCAAAATATTTTACACAATCATTGAATAAATGAACATTACACGCATTTATTGTACATTCAACGATTTTAAATGTTATTACTGTATTTTCAAAGTGGACAGGGTTTTTCATTATTGTATGTGACAAACATAAAAAAAAGTTATAATGTCATGAATCTATTTTTTTAATCATTAATAGGAATTCAACACATTTTAATATCAGCAATTGTTGTGTAATTTGACTTTGATGATCTGTATTTTTTTCATTATAGAAGAACATTCAAGTTCAATGATCATGAGATAAAATAGTTTTCAAACTTTCTCTCACATTGTCAAATAGTGTTATGAAGATGTATTCTTGACATTGTTGATGTATATCTTTCAATAAGACTAATATTATCACTATATAACCCCGTATACTTACAGTGACATATATCATTATTATTTTTATCTAATTTGTGTTAAAACTAAATGTTGTTGAATAACTTTTCCTTGACAATGGATTTCATAGCTTCTTAAAACTCAATTCATGCCCACCGAACGAGCATAATTGAAATGATTGGTGGATCTATTTCCATTTCAATCCAACTATTTAATCTATCTTTTTTTTTATCCATAAATTTCAATAATAATAATTTCTCAGATTATTATTAAAAGTACAAGTACACTTTTGCTTTGTCCTAAGTCACATAGCAAATCTATCTGTTTACAAATTATATCTATATAACAAATTATTTCTCAATTTAGTTTAAAGGCAAAGAATCGTATGTGTCATGATATGCCATTTTTACGTGTCACCTTATAAGTACGTGCCATCTTTCACATAAAGCCACGTGTGCAAGCATGCCAACACCTGCATTTCCATTACAGCGGTAACAATAATCTAGGCTTATCTTTCACTGCTATACTGATCACTCTGCATTAGTTTACTCCTTTGCATGCATACTTTTACACACTATAAAAAGATGAACCTTTCTACCTCAGGTATGTGAACAATCTTGAAGTCTTTCTCTGTGGTGTGAAAAATCTGAGTTGAAGCAATCAACATGGCATCAAAACAAGCAAACCGTGAAGAACTTGATGAGAGGGCAAAGCAAGGAGAAACTGTGGTTCCTGGTGGAACTGGAGGGAAGAGTCTTGAGGCCCAAGAACATCTTGCTGAAGGCATGCATGCACTCTCTCTCTCTCTCTCTCTCTCTCTCTCTCTCTCTCTCTCTCTCTCTCTCTCTCTTTATATATATATATATATATATATCAACAACAAGTGTTAATGTCAATTTTTTTCATTGAAGCAAAAACATATATCTTAAATTTTACTTTAAGATGATTTTGTATGATGTGAATGTGTGTGTAGGAAGGAGCCGTGGAGGGCAGACGAGGAAGCAACAGCTGGGGTCAGAGGGGTATCATGAGATGGGAACCAAAGGAGGGCAGACAAGAAAGGAGCAGATGGGGACTGAAGGGTACAAAGAAATGGGACGCAAAGGAGGGCTCAGCACCATGGAGAAGTCTGGTGCAGAACGTGCTGAAGAGGAAGGCATAGAAATTGATGAGTCCAAGTTTAAGAAAAACTAAGAATGTGTGAGGAAGTAGTGTTTTGTTCTAGTTGTTTAGTATATGGGTTATGATGTAGCAGTGAATATCTGTAGGACACTACAGACTAGTACTAAAAAGAATATGTTTTGATGCTTCTGTTTGGAAGCAATGCTAAGTTTTTCAGCCAGCTTTACGAAAGCTTAGGCAGTCTTAATAAAAAACGGGGTATGTTTAATATAGTGATGTTGAAGTAGTGTTAAACTCTCAGTTGAGAGTCTCCTTTACTCAATGTTGAATTGTGTTCTGTTGTCTACTTTCATCAAGTTTTAGAGTGGCCTTATGAAAGTTTATCCTTGTTTTGTGGTGTTTATAATTGTATTGTCCGAGGTGAAATGGATGAACAAGGAGGGAATAACGGAAATAGCTTTAAATTTTATCTCAAATCAAAGATAGGTAGAAAGGGTCCGTGGTTCAAGGGAATGTGTCTACACTTTGTACAATTTATAGTCCTTTTAAGCTTCCTAAAGAGAAAATAATCAAAAATTGAACAAGGGGATAAGAGGAGAGAGCAAGAAGGATGAGGGGAAAGCAAAAGCTATGGCCATATCTTGAATGCAGGTATCCCACTCTTATATCCCTTCTAATCGGTGAGTCCCTTCTTTATTATATGTGAATTAATGCCCCTTTGGTAGCTTTTTTTGCGCATGAAGATCAGTGGCTAGTTGCTAGAGCAGTAACCAACAGACCAAGCACCAAAAATGGCTGTGCACTAGCCTGAAAATAAAAGAAAAATAATGTTAGATGTAGTTGAAATAATTCCTGATATATCATTTCCAATAACTATGAATGTCGTCCATTTTGTAATGCTTGCAAACTATAGTTAAGCATTCATTATGTACCTGATATTTAACATCATATTTCACAGGGTCCTTGAGGAAGTACTTGAACTGCAAGGCACAAGATGATAAGAACAGTTTTAGCTAGCAGTGACATGATTTTCATTAATATTTTAGCTTGTAATAGCGTGCTTTACCTGAAATATGACTTGTGGAATAATTAAACCAAGCAAAGCCAACGCATAAAGCGGTTTATCAGCCCCAAGTAAATATCCTGCAACCGTAAATGTAAATAAAATCCTTTGCATTATAATGTAATTTTTTTGCATTTCTTGTTACAAAACTAAGTACTGATTACTAATGAAAAATACTGCTTTACCAGAATCCAAGAATCATCTGAAACATGATACTTTAACTTACATATTATTAGCACCGAAAAGAGTAAATGCATTGTCTATAGGAATAATAAAAAAGTGCATGATATTAAAGAACCATCTGTTTTACTTTTACAACTATATGAAGAAGATTTCACTTGTTGAATAACAACATTATATTTTTGAAAGCATTTTACTCAATAAGTACCTCGGCTTTCCCCACCCTTTTCTTCAGAAAATACATAAAAGAAAAGAAAAACCAAAATTCTCAACCCTCCTAAAAAGCTGGTCTGCATATCAAACAATGCAACTTTAATACACCAGAAGCCACTTTTTATTTCCATACTAGTGTTTTTTAAGACTTGGTTTGGAAAGAAATTCATCAAAAAAAAAACTGTGACTATGACAACACAAAAATGTGGTTATACTTATAGCCAAGTACAACTCTGGTTTAGACAAAAAGAATAAAGCAATTGTCAAACAACAGTCATCGATAAGGAAATAGCCAACTATGGGCCTTGCAACACAATAAAAATACTTCATAAAATCTAGAGGTTGTCTATATTAAAGGGATCAAAATTTACCAGCTACGGATAATTGTGTAATGTCAATAGCGCCAACACATATCCATTTTGCAGTTTCAGCACCAAAAGCAACTGGAAGAGACTACTCAAACAAGGTAGCCGATAGAAAAGTCAGATGAAGCTACTCAATGACGGTGCATGAATAGAATTTCTTAAACATGAAGAAGTTCAGAGTACTGTTATTAAATGGCAGAGGATAATAGAGTAGACCTGAAGCCCTAGAGCTCTATCCCCTTCAATACTTTTGAAGTCATTAACAATAGCAATTCCCAGCTGCAATGTGATGCAGTGTTAATGAACAGTCTACGGTATCATTTCACAGATTATCAACAAAATGCCATGTAGCATATTCTACTTACTCCTGCTATGCTGTAAAGGAGTGTGAGAACAATTATATCTGGTGTAAGAGTCCCAAACAAAGCCTGACCAGCCCACCTGCCAGTAAGAAATCGATCTAGATTTTGAGATACCATGCAAGTCCAGAAAATGGAACTTTTAATAGTAAATCAGACAACCAAACAAGGTCAATTAGCCATGATAAGAGGATTTCACACCTGAGAAGAGGATTCCAAACGTGTGAGTTGTAGGAATGACCAAAATAAACAGTATAAGAAAAACCCAAAAATTTATTGTGCTGAACTTACTCTTTTATATAGTTTACTTACTATTCATTGGTGCTAGATCTTCCTGGCCTTTTCCTCACAAGATCCCACCAAATCATAATTATATGTTGATAATGTGGGCATTATGACTCATAATAGATTATTTTACATTTGATCTCAGTAAAATTTCTATTTATATTTCAGTCTTTGCTATTTTATTTTAATCTCTGTAAAATATTTATTTCATTTTTTGAATCTTATTATATATATATTTTTATTTTAAATTAGTCCCTTTGAAAAATATTAGATAGGAACTAAAAGAAAATATTCTAGATAAGATGAGGACAAAGACAAACATGAATACTTTATAGGGATTAAAATAAAATAACAAAGACAAAATAAAATAAAAAATTACAAGGACCAAGAATATATCAAAACTTGAATTTTATTCTATTATATAAAACATTATGTAAAAAAATTCATGCCTCTGACATAAAAAGCTAAGCACCATTCTTGTTCAGTAATTCATTTATCTCTGGGCAAGAATATATCAAAACTTGAATTTTATTCTATTATATAAAACATTATGTAAAAAAATTCATGCCTCTGACATAAAAAGCTAAGCACCATTCTTGTTCAGTAATTCATTTATCTCTGGGTAGATAAATAAAAAACAAACCAAAACAGACATGTACACAACCAGGGTAAGAGTTTAAATCTACAACAATGAGTCAGAGTTTATCAAAGTAGAAGGTACCCACCACGGCAAGCTAATGTAACTTGCTCCAAGAGCAAAGTTTCCAATCCATCCATTTTGTTTTAACTGTCAACAAATGTAGAACTTCGTCAAATATCATCATCGGCAAAGGAATAGAAAATGGGAAGACAAAATCAGGAGATTCTTTGAAACATACCTTTAAAGGAGGGGCAGAATATATATAAGACAGTAAGGCTCCACCCACTGCAAGGTAAAATACTATAGGGAAATCATGCCCTGCCTGTAAAGGAGAATACTTTCATCACTAAAGCTTCTTCTGATAATTACATAAAAAAGTCAGAAGTGATGGATAATGAGATCATGGCTTATTGTACCCACCCATATGTCCAATATACCAGCCAGAGAAATACCTCCAAGCAGCAACACCCATATTTGAGTGATTACCTGCAGGATTTTGAGCAAAAGGTGAATACATGGGAACTGTAAAAGACATCTCAGTCTCAGATTCACAAATACCTCATTCTCAGATATCGCCCCAGAAGGAATTGGTCTGTAAGGTTCATTTATTGCATCAATTTCTCGGTCGTACCAATCATTCAGAGTCTAAAAATTAACAGCCCAACAATTCAGATTCAGTTATGTCAGTTTGATAGTGATATTTCTATCCAATAGCAGCTGGAAAAACTTTACATCAATAAAAATACATTACCTGTGTATATCCTGTCAAGAATGGGCCAGACATCATCATGCACACAATTGATTTAGCGACATCCTCAAAATTCCAATGGAAGTTTCCTGCCAGAGATCACAGTAGATTGAGAACTTCAACAAGTTGTTTCAAATCAAATATGCAAATCTATACCATGAAAGATGAGCATTAAATATAGAACTTTGAACATGAGTGAACAATTATCAGACTAATATGCAGGACCAAACTCTTTGGTGATCATGCATGTCACTTTTAATATAATGCCAATTACTAGCATTTAATACCAGAGGCAGCAGCACCACAAACTACACCCCAAACTAATGGGGGCCAAGTGACAGGCTTTGTAAGTTGAAGACGGATCTTCCATTTATTCTGCACAATATAATACACAACCCAATTATAAAAGGTTAATATTTTTCAAAAAGGGTTGTTAGAAAATTATTTTGCTATGCAATTAACTTTAAGATGCAATTGCTAGTAATTCAGAACCAAATTGAACCTTACCATGTGCCAGGATATTAAAAATTAAAATAATCTTTCAATAATGTGTGTGAAAACAAAAAATAGAGTAATGGACATTGGTGGATTCTAAAAGAAGCATTCAGATTAATGCACAGAGCACCAGTCCAATTTGCAGATTTGGAGGACTTTGCAAATTAAAATATAAAGACAATTTACTATATGATGGTTCAATCAGCAATTTAGTTCAGATTAATGTCAGTTTAATTTTACCAAGGATGCTTTGTTTTCCATTTTAGTTGCACAAGATGACACCTCTTTTATAAGTCCTTGAGTAGGTTCAATCTTACATATTTTAAGGTACAATCATTTGTAGAAAGAAAACTACACTTGAGCTTTTTTGTATGTAACTAAAGATTATCACTAATTTAATAATTTAATTCTGTGTATTTTTGAAATAAAATTTAAGTTTCTGATAATATTAATTAAAATTAATTAACTTATCTTCTTTAATTGTTCTCCACTGATTCACTGTGCGATTCATATATAAAAGACAGGAGAGAGTATTACGTAGTTAATTATTGTTAAATATGTCATTGTCAAAATCTATTAACTTACCCAAGCAAATTATATTCCAAGGTAAGCTAATAAGAAAACCCAGCAGTGTATCAAATTTCAACCAAGAAAAATAGGTTAGTTCACCAGCACAGTATGTAGTGAGTGCAAACTGTAATTAGGTTTTGACAGATTCAGACAGATATATAATACTTCCATCAAAGGATTCAAACCAACTTGAAATCCAGTGGTTTAGTTGACTTGTGAAGAAAAATTCCAGCTCAAAGTGGAAAGGTTTTACATAATAGGGTTTTGGGGTCTCTACGACGGAAATTGCAGTTGCATTATCCACATTTTTTTGTAACTTTCCTTAGTATCAAATATGGCAATATAATCATAACTGCAACTGCAAGCTATCAAGTGATAATAAAATTGTTGCAATTTTCTTTATACAGATTGATTCTATAATTGCAATCAACCAATCACTTATTTGTGTGTGTGTATATATAAGGCTTTTGAGCTGCCATGAACAGCCATAAACATACACAAGCGAAATTCCTGCTCAAGGAATGAAGTGGTTGGAATTCTATTAAGATATATTGATTCAATAAGAGCAGTTACTCAATTAAGAGATCTACATCAGATAGTAAAAAGTGAATTGCAATTGCAAAAACTGTTTCGGTAGACTCACTGTTTCTTGGGCAGCTCCTTTAATACCAAGAAGCTGATTGAGGCTTGAACCATCTTTAGATGGTGCTGTATTGGGCGCCTGAGATTCAACTGGTCAAATCAAACACCCCACAATTGGGGATAAAAAAACAAAACAAAACTTTCTGTGAGGAAAACAAGATTAATGGGAAATGAAATGAACAGCACCATGAAACTATAAAACCCAGAAACACCTTCATTAGTATCGGTTTCTGTTGCCCTAATAGATAATCTCCTCCCTGCAATGTCCACACAAACACCAAAATTTTCAAATCCATTGAAACAAGCCACAGTTAAATAACATAAAAACCGCAACTTTTGCCATGTTGGTTAGTGAGAAACTATTAGGAGCATGATTGGTTAGCACATTAGAGGTGGGGAAACAAAAGAAGGCCCAAAAGGGTATACAGAACACACAAACGCTGACTGAAAGAGCAACCAGAAAAAGGTATTGTGAGTCACCCACTGGAAAATGAGAGAGAAAAGGGTGGCAAAATGGGTCGAGCATGAAGTGAAGGGGTTCTGGAGAATGAGGGTGGCGATATTCTTGGTGGAACCGAAACCATGTTGAGTAGAGAAGCCATTGAAGATTCAGAACTTTAAGATGCTTCAGATATAGAAAAAGACATGTGCTATCGATCCTATTAGTAGTGGTGGTGATAAACTAGTTGTAATAAACAAACTCGATTTGTCACTCACTCACTCACTCGCTACTGATTCAAACCGGGTTCTACTTGACCCGATTCTTGTTACAAATTAAGGTTATCTTTTACAATAAACTTCAAGACATCTATAAATTCTTCCAACTCTTTCTTAATTAGAGAGATATATTAATATATTAATATTAATACATTTAAAAGTTAAGTTTAAATATCTAATAATACTTTTATTTAATATACTCAATTTTTAGATGAAATCCTACTTTCAATATTTTATTTATGTTCATTTAATATAATTCAGTTCTTTCAATTTTAAAAAATGATTTAAAATAGTTCAGTTTTTATAATACTTAAATGGTGGCTAAAAATTTGGATTTTATTTTCTTTAATCAAATGATAAAAATGTTCAAGTAGACCCCAACTTTATTAAACTGGATGAATTGACTGTTACATACATAAATAGAACCTTTAGAAACGCATTTTTGACCTTTTCTTTTCTTTTTCTCCTAGAAATGGCCTCCTCTAAGACAATTTCTGACCAATTTGTTTTATTTTTTTTATATTTAATAAATTTGGAATATAATAATAATTTTAGTACTATTAAATATTTTATTTATTATATTTTTTGCACTCTAAAAAATCATATATAAATTAAATATATATATATATATATATATATATATATATATATATATATATTAGAAGTTATTTTTAATAAGAATGAAGTGATTATTATTAATAATTGAAATTAGGATTAAAAAAAGATAAATGAGATCAAATACATAAATTATGAAATAATATAGGATTTACACATGAAATAATAAGAGTTTTGTAAGTCTATGCTAGATTTTTATGTATTGTTTCTTAGTTTAAAATATATTAAAATTAATACATTATTAATATTTTAAAATATATTAAAAGAATTTTAATACATGTGTCATGTTACAATGTATGACATGATGCATGTCCATAATTGTAACAAGCACTCAAATCTCTTCCAAAATTAATTCGTCCAAATTATGGGTATATACTGTCATCTCATTGTTAACTATGATGGTGAGTTAACCAAATCTCCTAGTGAAGGTGTCATTCTCAAATGTCGATCATCACAGCTACTCACCATTAAGAAATGAATCATATTACAAAAACTGCAAAAATCCATACTAAAAGAATGCAATAAAAAATTACAAGAAAGAATATGTATCTGTAAATGACATTATTAAAGTAAATGAGATGAATACTACATATAAAAATAATTAAGGTTATTATGATAGCAATGCATTATCACATTTTTTTTATTATGATAATTACAAATTTAATCTTTTAATATTTCATGTAAGCATTAAAATTGTTAATAATAAATAGTTTAATACTACTTTAAGTTTCTATTTTCGTCGACTGTGTTGGAGACTTAATTGTTTTGAGTATTCAATTTGATTATTTTTCATAACAGTTAATAATAAATTGTACACATGGTCAATGTTTGAATAACCTCTTCCAATTTTTCTAACGTGGTTGTCATGTCATCTCATTTTCTTCCCAACACGTCCAAAAACCCTTGGCAGCCACCATGACCTCCTTTACGTCGTCAACCACCACAACACCATTGTTGATCGCGTCACCACCGTCACTCGTTAACATCGATAATCACCCATTCATGACAACAACCACCACAAATCTCCATTTTCTTCATGTTGTCAACCACTATATTTGTTCACAACACCAACAAAATTCATCGAACCATCATTCCTCCATGAAAACCCTAAATTGTGAGCCATCACCAACCACGACAATCATCAAACATAAATGTAGATTTGTGTTGTAGTGTTCCCTTCATGACAACAACCATGCCAACACATTTTGAAATAGTGATCATTTAAATAGAAACACAAATTCAATGCACAATGCACACCACATATTTGTAATGAGGCTACGAACTTCTAAATCCACCTCAAACAACAAAGATAAGTCATTGATAGAACGAGGAATGAACCAACAAATCCTAATGGTAGTATCGCACCATCAAAACCCTAAATTGCATAATCCAAATCGAAATGGAGAATTGAAAATCGTAAGCACAAATCGCAACACCACCATCATAAAAACGCTAATTCTGGATCTGTGGTTTGCGATTAGGGAAGATTGATTCATAAAGCTTTCATTCAGACTTAAAAAAGCATGATGGTGCAATGCCAAACGACTTGATTCCACGTTGCAATTTCAACTTCAAGCAAATTTCCATAGTATTTTACACAAATAGATAAGGAAGAAGAAGATGATGATAAGGAAACATAGACAACGAAGATACAATTGTGGAGAAACGAAGCTGCTCTCATAGTCGCTCAAATGATGGTTGCATTGGCGGTGTGGCGAAGTAACAAAGCAACGTCACATGGCCACATAAGCAACTATGTAAGACAACAACATAGACAACAATCAAATCCCTTATTCAAACATTGTCCACGCGTAAAGTCTATCCTTAACAATTTAATTAAACATAAATTATGAAAAATAGAATCACATTCAACACTTAAAAGTTTTAAGTTACAAGCCGATGAAAATAAGAACTAAAAGTGATATTCGGCCTAATAAATATAATAGTAAATTTAATGATTTAATTTAGTTCAACTTTTTATTATCGTATATTTAAATTACTAATACAAATTTTAAAAAATCATTTAAATCAACATTTTCTACTTTATAATTCACTGTATAATAGTTTTCAACAATATTCTAAATTTCATACTAAAACTATTATCAAATGTGATTTAAATTAAAAATCATTCTAAATTTTATAATTTTTTAATCTAAATCAACATTTTAAAGCTTGTATTTTAAAGTAATTTTCATATTTTAAATATTTTTATTATTTTCATGTTAGCATAATATTAAAATGATTATTAATTATTATTATTACTCAACAATTATATTGTTTTCAGAATGCTCATAAATTCAAATTAAATGTTAGTAATGATTAATCGTTGCCATTTCATCCTCATTAAAAATAGTTAATTTATGTGTAACTTTTTGAATTACAAAATCTATATAAATGTAATCTTCAAAAGTGTTAAAAGTTGTTATTTCAAATTTATTTAATATAAAAAACAACCTACTAAAAATCATCTCAAATTTCCAGGATGGAAACAGAAAAAAATAATATTCTGAAATCGATCTCAAAGTCTCAATTTCTACTAGTGAATAGAAAATAAATATAGTTTGATACAAAATAATTAGAGAGGATTCACTAGAATATTGGTTTTATTATATTTTTGAATTTATTGAAGAAAACATTTAGAATAAAGTTTATCTTAAAAAATATATATAATTGTTCTTAAAAGTTCTCTTACATGTCAACAATTAAGTTATTGCAAAAACTTTCTTTATCTTCTTCACTTGTCTAATTGATACATTATAATGTGACTACTTTCTTCTTTTCATTTCCCTTGTTGAAAATTTGATGAACCTTTTATAACCTTTTAGCAACTAAATATCCAATCTTAAAAGCTTTGAATTTCATGCTGGCTCCCAATCATGTGACCAATTACATCAGATGTGACCTCATAACAGTATCAGCCTGCAGATCTCACATGGGTGTAACAAATAGCCCCCTCAAACTCACCTTCCAAATAAATTAGACCAATATTTCCACTTTTTTACTATGTATTTTAGTACACAACTCAATGTATGAATAGTTTGCAAAATAAAGACCAAGAGAAGTGAAAGTGTATGAGTTCTTTTAACAAATAATGTAAATATTTAATAGAAATATGTTGTTATTAATGACAAAATGGAAACCAATTAATTTCATTTTATAAGTGATATCTCACCAATAATGACTTGTAATTTAACATCTCATCATGAAATTGTCTATTAACCATGGTTTTTCTTATTATAAGATCTCTTTTAACAAATAATGTAAATATTTAATAGAAATATGTTGTTATTAATGACAAAATGGAAACCAATTAATTTCATTTTATAAGTGATATCTCACCAATAATGACTTGTAATTTAACATCTCATCATGAAATTGTATTAACCATGGTTTTTCTTATTATAAGATCCCGCATCAGATATAAGGAATATGTTGAACATGGCCCTTGCATCTCAAACTGCACATAAATAACAACATATCTCCAAAAAAATTTCAAGAACAATACAAAACATTGAATAAATGACACCAATTTAGTTGCTTTTTGGAACCGTAAAATCTCCAGAATCACTTCGAGAGAAGCTAGACTTGAGAAGTGCATTTAGACATGCTGGTGTAGTTAACAACTACCACTGAGGCCAAAATTCATTGGTAATTTTGTTTCCACATGTGAAAGAAATAAGGGAACCATAGCAAGGCTGTGCAGCTTACTTCTTATACTGCTTGACCTCTTTAATCACTCCATCAGTAAGTGAGTCAACATCATTGTTCTTGCCAAAAAACTTTATAAATTCCATGTCAGGACTCATAAGGTATCTGGAAAGAATTATCATATTATTAGATTAGTATTCATAATTCAACAAGAATCATACTTTACAAAAAGCAATACAATACTGCAGATGCAGCAACTAAATATACAATCACATACGCACAGATAACAATAAAAATGCACAAGCATAATCAGAAAGGTAGTCACCAGATGAGAGTAAGCAGGAAACTAGGTCGATGAATTCAAAATCTGTTGACACACACATGAATCCTTATACTAAACTTCTACCAAATCAAGAAGAGCCTATGTCAGATCCTCTAGAAGACAAGTTGGGAAATTGAATTATCTTACCGTTACTTGTCCTGACATTTTCTTTGCAATCAGTGTGGTAAGCTAATTTCTTAATTTCCCATGTGAAGATCATTGGAATGCAGTCATCCATATATTAAAATACATTAAAGGATCTCCTGAAAAAGGATTATTATATGATTCCAATAACCATACAAGAGTTGTTTGTTATTTAGATGCTGATTGGGCAATTAGTGTTATTTACACGTGTCTCTATTAGTGGTAACTTGATCTCTTGGAAAAGCAAGAAACAAAGTAATGTGGCAAGATATTGTACATAAACAAAATATAAAGCTATGGCCTCAACCACTTGTGAGTTTGTTTGGCTAAAGCAATTGCTCTTGTTAGAAATATTATATCTTTTATCTTTCAGTTTATCTTTCAGTTAGTTTGTTATTATTTATAATTTGTATTTTGGGCTTAGCCCATATTTTATCTATTATAAATAGAGAACCCTATGTGTGTTTAACACAAGGAAGATTAATTCCAATATATAATTTTCACTATATTTAACATGGTATCAGAGCAGGTTTTCTGATCTCTTCCGGTGGTCTTTGTTGTCTGCCGGCGGCCGACCGTCATGGTCGCCGGCAGCCCCTAAAAATATCCAGAATCAGAGACAAGTCTCCTAGAAACCACTGCCTCCTCTGAATGACCGGACCGAAACCACTGCCTCCTCTGAATGACCGGACCTCCCTCTCTCTGTTTAGACCTTCCAGAGCAGTCATTGCTGGCATCGAAATCTGTCTTCTTCTTGCCGAATGTTTCTGTATCTTCGGACCTCCTTCTTCTTTCTGCGTAATTTGCTGTAGAGGGTTTCGCCTCTGTATTGCTGTAGAGGGTTTCGCCTCTGTATTGCTGTAGAGGGTTTCGCCTCTGTATTGTTGTAGAGGGTTTCGCCTCTGTATTGCTGTAGAGGGTTTCGCCTCTGTATTGCTGTTCTTCCTTTCTTATTGTATTTGCCGCACAGATCTGCTGCGTCTCCTTCATCCACTTCTGAAGTTGAAGTGTTTATTGCCTCCTTCTCCGCTGCTCTCCTTCATCCACTTCTGAAGTTGAAGTGTTTATTGCCTCCTTCTCCGCTGCTCTCCTTCATCCACTTCTGAAGTTGAAGTGTTTATTGCCTCCTTCTCCACTGCTCTCCTTCATACACTTTTGAAGTTGAAGTTTCACAAGCTTGGTTCACACTTTTGAAGTTAAAGTTGAAGTGTTTATTGTCTCACTCTTGAAGAAAAATCATCTAGTTCAAAACCTAGTTTAGTTATTTCAAGCTTGGTTCATACAATTTGTATGCTCCAGCTTGAGGGGGAGTGTTAGAAATATTATATCTTTTATCTTTCAGTTTATCTTTCAGTTAGTTTGTTATTATTTATAATTTGTATTTTGGGCTTAGCCCATATTTTATCTATTATAAATAGAGAACCCTATGTGTGTTTAACACAAGGAAGATTAATTCCAATATATAATTTTCACTATATTTAACAGCTCTGAAAGTTACAATTTGTAGATGTCACTTAAATGATATTTTATATGTGACAATCAAGCTGCTTTTTATATTAGTTCTAATCCTATCTTTCATGAGAAGACCAAACACATTGAGATTGACTGTCATTTCATTTGACAAAAAATTGTATCTGGAGACATCAAAACCGAGTTCGTTAATTCAATTAGCAAATATTTTCACTAAGTCTTTACAAGGACCGAGAATGGATTATATTTGTAACAAATTTGGTACATACGATTTGTATGCACCAACTTGAGAAGGTGTGTTAGATATATTAGAATATTAAATATCTTAGATAAATATCTTAGATAAATATCTTAGATAAATATCTTATCTATATCTTTTATCTTTAGTTACTTTGTTATTATTCTCTAGTCCATATTTTCTTTATTATAAATATAGTATCCTATGTGTATATTCTACACAAGAAAGATTAATCCCATACAATTTTTCACTATATTCAATAACCTCCAAAACCATTACTCTCATTTCATCCTTGCCATTAAAATATTTCAAGGTTAGATCATCCACAAATTTCAGTTTCAACTATCAAGATTCCAAATCTTAGGCAGACTGCTAGGATACGGCACCAAGATTAATTGGGGAAACATAATGTAGTATATATGAAGCATAGGTGATATTACATACATAACTATGGAGTGATCAACAAGATAATCTGAATCTTCCTCTGCTGTCTTCATGTAATAAACACGATATGCACGGGCAACATTCTTGATCTCATCCGGGCTACCAGTTAATCCAATTAACTTTGGATGAAACTCTGAAAAGTATAAATTCACACAATAACCTTAAAATAAGTAATTAACATCTATCTGCAGAACCCGCCTCTTTCCAGAGGAAAGAAAAACACAACAGACCACAAAAATAGACGCCAAGCACCTTTGACATATTCACCCACTTGTTCAACGGTATCCCTCTCAGGATCAACAGAGATAAAAACTGGAACAGTTTCAATTCCACCTTTCTCCTCTGCAGGGAATCAAAAGAAACATGACACCATTACCATTATTATCACAAGAACAAAAGATATAAGATTCAAGAACTGTAATGTGCTTTCTTAACAGCCATAGGTTAAATCAATGTGCCAACAGCAAAAAGCACTTGAAATTTCATTTTCATCACTATCCCATTGAACATCAACAACTCAACCACATTCTAGACATGTACCTCTCATGAATTTCATTATTTCAGATATCAATTGGTATTTTAATTATTTATTGACTGTGATAATAAAAATTAGAGCATATTTTGATCTGTAAAGTATGAAAATCAGCTTGACATACACTGATAAATCACCTACAAAAACTTACTTATTTTATCAACAGCAGCAGCTAACTTCTGTAGTTCATCCGGACAGATATCTGGGCAGTGAGTAAAGCCAAAATATATCAAAGTCCACTTTCCCAAGAAATCCTTTTCAGTTACATGTTTTCCTTGATGGTTGATAAGGCGAAATGGCCCCCCAATTGCAGCTTTTCCTACAGAAGGCCCCTGCTTAACTACCTCCGTGTTACTACGTATTTCTACAGCAACAAAAGTTGAATCAACAAACAGAAGAGCAAAACATCCGCAGTACCTTAAAAATCAAATTGAAATGCAACAGGAAATGGAGCTATTTGATCTTATTTGTTTTCATGCTACCCCGGAGACACAAATATGTGGTACTATAAACCCTATAACAAGCTTCATCCGCAAACTAGATTCAACCCCTCTAAGGTTCTATGAAAAAAGCCACAGTTTTTTTAACAACTCAAAAAATACATATATACTCTTACAAATTGGAGAGTGGGAATCTCTCTCCCCAATCTCTTAGTTAGACATTCAGTACATTCTTTTCTCCCCTCATTGGATATACATGTCACACACTATACCAGCCATCAACCAAAAAATTTATTTCTCAACCATCAAACTGTATACTTAGGTTTATTTACCCTCTATTGCTTTTGATTTACTCTTTTTTATCTATATCTCTATTTCTAAATTATATTTCAATAACTTTTGTTAAAAGAATTCATGAACATAAAAGATAATCTTATAGCATAATTTAAATCGTTTAATGCAAATCTAAAATATGATTTATATATTCAAATATGTTTATTTATTATGAATTTTAATTTTAGTAAAATTTACATATTACAAATATTTATTTATTGTGAGTTTTAATTACATAAAATCAAACATTTATCTTGCACAGTAAATAGACTGAAACACTGGTAAAAGAAAATGTAATGTAAACAAACAATAAATATGCAATTAACAAAGACACCACCACATGCATACCATAAAAAATACAACTCACCATAGTAATCTACCTTCAATATGTCGTTTCTTTTCCCTATCATAGTAGAACACCAATCCAGCTCCAGTGAGAACCAGTAAGACAAAACTCAACCAAGAGATAGGCTGCAAGGAAGAACACAAAATCAGTTCACAACTCCAGCCCCCATCACATAACATTCAAATTAACTAAAAAATGTTCAAGGAACAAAAACCACATTGCTAGTAACAACAATTGTGTATGTATGTATATGTATATATGTATGTAGGTATACACACCCCTCCACGAACAGGTTTCCTAGCATAACTTTTCTGATCCTGTTCTCCTCCACCTCCAGCCTCACTCCCTTGGCCAGAACCATCTTTTGCAGAGTGATCTGAATCTGTGGCTGATTTTTCTCCACTGACATTAACAGCGGAAGAAGACAGAAACCTTTGACACAACCCCAACGACCCATTACCAAAACCTTGGTTCCGAGCCTAAAATTTCAAAGTAAAAAGACACCCGATCAAAATTTGAACTGACCCAATTGAGATGGAAAAAGAAGGACGAGACATAAAATCAAAGCAATGAACTTTATGCGCAAAAAAATATTATTTTCTTCTTATGGATGACTAGCGAATGAAAGGAAACCGAACCTGGTAAGGGTGATGCAGTAGTTGAAGATGAGGAGAGAAAGGAGTTGAAAGCGTGGAGGGCCTGCCACGGTGAAGAAATCGTGAGAAGAGAAGACGCGTAGAATAGCGAAACTGGTTGGCCTTGGTAGATACCATGGACGCCATTAGAGGAATCACGTGCTTCGCAAAACCTTAACCTTAAACCTTTGCAGAAAACAGGACAAGGGTTTTTATACTTTCATTTCTAGTTCGAAATTGATGTTCGGCTACGTTGAAATTTACAATAACAAGCACAATTTATCTTTTTCTAAAAAATATTTTTTTTATTATTAATTAAAAATAATAAAATTTTGTTGGTGGCTTTCCTATTTAATAAGCTTTCATTCATGACCTTTTAATTTTATAATAAACCATAAAGAACATATTGAAAAATATGTGACTTTTGTATCTCATAACATATAAACTCTGCCGAAACCTAAATGAAAAATCACCCTCCTAATTTGATTTTTTTTTCTTAAATCAAGTTCAATTTTAATAAATTTTAAGAAATATTTGTTATCAACTAATGATAAATTATTTATGTACCTTTTTAAACTTAATATTTCATTTTTTCTGGAGAATAAATCAAAGTTTATGCAAGGGTATAAATAGCTAATTTTTCACGTTCACAATTCACTAAATATATAATAAATATTATATTTTGGAATTGAATCTTGTTGTTTAACGAAAATTTCTTAATCATTATAAATTATATCATAGAAATTATTAGAAAATTTGAGGATCTCAACAAAAGTAATAATAAGCATTTCTCATCTACAATTTACTATAATATAATTATATATTAGTAACAAAAACTGTATATCTTTTACCATATGAAAACAAATAATTAAAATATAACTACAGTCACTTAAGTTAATAAAAAAAATTAAAAATAGATATTCAATTAAAAGTTATACAAATTTTAATAGTCAATGAATCAATCAAATTTAGTAGAATAGAAAATGGATTGAAATATGATCAAAATTTATAAATAACATTAATATATATATATATATATATATATATATATATATATATATATATGATTAAAATGTTTAAATTAACTAGTCATTCCTTAATATGTAAATATAATAAAAAAATAAAAATACAAGACAACAACTACAATTACTCCGTTAATAAATAAAATAGGTATGTGTGTGTGCGCTTAAACTGCCTTATATATAAAATAAAATAATGTATTTGGATGAAAGTTATTTGGAAGAGTTTATTCTAATAGAGAATTTGAAATAGCTTCAAGAAAAGTATATTTGGGTAGAAAGTACATTATTTTTAAAATAATTTAATTAATTAAATAAATTTTAAATTTTATCTAAAAAGTAGCTCTTTAATTTTTTTTTAATTAAAGTAATTTTAAGGTTTAATGTCTCGGTAGGTCCCTATTTTCGGCGTGAATCTCAAATAGGTCCCTTTTTTTTTCCGCGTCTCAATTGGGTCCCCATTTTTGTAAAATTGTAACAATTAGGGGTCTGCCGTCAAATTGAACAAACGGCCGTTTAATTGTTTGTTACGTGGCATGAACAGTAATGACACGTGGCATGATTCCCATCTGACACGTAAGAAACAATTAAACGGCCGTTTGTCCAATTTGACGGCAGACCCCTAATTGTTACAATTTTACAAAAATGGGGACCCAATTGAGACGCCGAAAAGAAAAGGGACCTATTTGAGATTCACGCCGAAAATAGGGACCTACCGAGACATTAAACCTAATTTTAACTCAACTTTGACTGAAATATTGACTTAACGCTACCATCAACTCGATGGAAAGACCTCATCTTGGTTGATTTTTTCACAACCCAAATTAGTGTTCTTTCTTTCTTAATTTTAGGCACAATTTTCTTTGATAGAACTAATTATAAAATTGTATACTAATTTATGTGTAAGAAAAATATAACAACAGTCATTACTTTTTTCAGCATACATTTCCATTTAACAAATCTCCATTACAAAATATTTAACAATATTTTCGTAAAAATGATTTAACATTTTTATAACCAATGCAGCAAAAACTGATTCAAATTGAACTACACCAAACGCCCTAGGGTGCAATAAAAGGAGGGAAAAAAAATCCCAATAAGCTGTTACAACTCTTGCATATTTCATGTCAATACAGTCCAAACCATCAGTCTTCAATAGTTTGAAATGGAAGGAAGAATAATATTAGGTGAAATCCTAATCCAGTTCTCAGTTCACCAATCAAACTGGAAGAAACCTAACATTTAGGTCCCAACTTTGAGATCGCGAATTAAGAGTCAAAATATATTGTTACTAAACAAATTTACAGAGAATCACAAGTCCATAAACCTCAGCAATGTAGAACACCATAATCACCGCTTCTTGAGTGACTGGAAGCAGCAAAAGAAAAAGGAAAAGTTAAACACCAATAATCACATTGTCAGTATTAGCTGGTTTTATATTAATTTGAGAAAGCATACAACCTCCGAGATGTCCTTGACCTGCTCAATTATCTCCTGCCTCTTCTGAATAGCTGCCAGAATATATAACACAAGTGTGAAACAGATTTGGTCATAAGGTCAATCAAATTTCGAAAAACAATAATTTTTCTCCTATTACCTTTGCTAGAAATATCTTCAATGCTTCTTGATGTCCTCACTGCAAACCTCTGAAATGCTGGGCTGGAAAACCACAAAGAAACATCACCACGAGAGAATGGATCCAAACACAAGAAACTAATCCAAGCATATCAGGGAGACTAAGGGCCTGCTTTATTACAAATCTTTAATAGTTTTTTCTTCTAAAAAAAAGATAATGAAAAAATCCTTTTGGGTGCATATTTCTTTATCTGATTATTTCGAAAACTTGCTTTCCATAATCATTTAACTTTTATAGTAAAAGTTGAGAGCACAGTTTAATGTTTTTGTTCCTCTTGTTCCCATCTCAAACCCAACCATTACTTTTCCCTCACTCACCCCATACAGCTGCCAACAAAGACTCCCAAACTTATTGAAGCCTAAACCTAAGTCATTTGACAAATTCCTAACAATAATGCACCGGAGAGGGAAATCAATGCGCTCCGATGGGACAGGGGTCAGAAAAAAACGTTGACTCTGAGTGGGATTACGATTCCGTATCATACAATAGAAAATAGAAGACTTCAAATTTGAGAGGGATTAGGATATCCGTCTTAAATAGCATAGCCACCTAAGAGGTGATTGCCCTGGTAATATCTCTGAACTCCGAAGAAAAGTAAATATTGTTGGAGAGCATAGAAAAACCTTTCAGAAGATGGTTTCCCTCATTTTAAAGCCCATCCCAACTACTATCTATAAAGGTTATAAAGGTTTCAAGTATGATTTTAAAAGAACACGCACATAATATGTATTAATTGCTCACCAAAACAATCATCTATTAACTTTAACATCAGAATATATCATAATACCTAGAGAATATACACATAATATGCATTAATCGCTAACCAAACGGTTATCTATTGACTTTTAACATTGGAATACATCAGAATATCTTATGAGGTAATCCGAACTGACTTCGGACCACACTAGAAGCATCTGAAGACCTAGCCGCCCACTCTACAACACAGCCTGCAACAACCACAAGGCCAGCCAAGGACCCCAAAACAATTACTAAAATTTCTAAAATTCAGCATAGGAAAAATTAATACAACAATAGCACCAACTATCATGGCATATATGTGCCCAAGCAACAACCACTCAAACCCCTTAAAATTTTAGGGAACCAATGTTGTCCTGGAGACTGAATATATATATATATATATATATATATATATATATATATATATATATAAAGAACAAAATCTTGAGGCTCTGTCTCACTCCGATCAACATAACAGACATTCTCCCAAAAATACACGAATGGGTCAACAACAAAATTACAGAAAACAAAGTAAAAAAAGTGGTAAAAACATGAACCTGTTGGCAAGACCATTGACAACAACCTCGTTTACGACGTAAGAGAGAACCCTTTGCATGAAATTCGCACCACCGGCCATGTTTATTTCTCAGCTTCAAACTGCAAACGAATCAAAATCATTACCCAAAATCCAAAAAATTCAAAACCGCCCCAATATTAAAACTTAGCATGTAACAATCACTATGTTTTCTCTCATAACCTGATGTTTTACTTCTGGCGAAAAAGTGAAAATACTAGAGAACAATAACCAAAAATAGGGCTTCAAAATCGAAATCGAACGCCGAAAACAGAAAAGGTAACACAAAATTGGGTATTAATCGCAACCCTTGATCTGAGAGATTGTTATGGATTGAGATGCAAGAATCAGAAAAAGGGGGCGAGGGGTAACAACTCACCTTTGAGTTCCGTTTATAACACACTTCTTGCGCACACGTTTCAATATGAGCTTTCTTTGCACCTAGTTTTCTTGGTGCACCTCGTACTTTAAGTTTAAGTATTATGACAAAATTGACTTTTCGTAAAATACATATATATACATGTATATATATACACATGTATATTTATATATACACATGTATATTTATATATACACATGTATATATATATGGGTTTGTTAAGGTGTTTATGTCTGTTTTTCAGTTGGTACATTTTAGCAATGTATACTGAATTTTAGTAGACAAAAATACCCTTATATATCTTTATATATCATGAATTTTTAAGGTTAATTAATAATTTTTATTTTCAAAACTAAAAAAAACTCAAACCCTTACTCATATCTCTCATTCCTCTTGATCTTTCTCTTTCATTTCTCTCACTCCAACCTTGTCATCTGTAATCTCAACAATTCAAAAAATCGAAAACATTTACCGTTAAACAATCTTACAAAAAATGATTTTACAATAAGTTTTTATTTTATAATTTTTTTCTTATCTAATTTTATCCAATTTTTAAAGCATAAAGGAATTGGTAATTGACCTAGAAAAGATCAAAAATACTCGCGGTTAAACAATTTCTTACAAAAAATGATAATTTTATAATGAGTTTTCATTTTATAATTTTTGTCTTATCTAATTTTCACAACAATGATTCAACTTGACAAATTGTTTAACAGTTTCCGATTTTCTCAATTAAAGAGAAAGGATTGAGAGGAATGAGAGAGGTGAGTAAGGGTTTGAGGGTTTCTTATTTTTTTTAGTTTTGAGAATGAAAATTATTAAAATACCCTTAATCTTAAAACTTAGAATTCATAATATATAAGGGTATTTTTGTCCACTAAAACCCGATACACATTGCTAAAATATACCAACTGAAAAACAGGCATATGCGTTAGCAAACCTCATGTGTGTGTGTGTATATATATATATATATATATATATATATATATATATATATATATATATATATATATATATATATATATATATATATAAAACAAAAAAAAAGTAGGAAGTAATTAGTATTTATCAAAAACGTATTTATTGTGTTTTCTATATTTATTAAAGATTTATCTCAAGTTTTTACGCATTTTTTTTTCTCTCAATTTTTTGGTATGTGGTAGTAGTGTGCTTTGTTCGTTTAAGCAACTTGCTTTATTCTATTTAGCTAGTTTTCTTCGTCTTCTTTATTTCAATTTATTAATATAAATGTTTTTGTTGGTTAAGTTTAATTTGAGAGTTTATATTTATTTTCTTTAGAATTTATATTTACTTTTATTATATTTCACAGTTATTGAATTTTAAAATTCGGTTTAAGAAATTTATCGGTTTGAAATCTAATTTTAAAAGTTTTATTAAAAATATTATCGAATTTCAAATTAATTTACGAACTTTTTAGGTTTTAAAATTTACCAGATTTCGAAATTTAATTTAGAAATTCACTTAATTTTGAAATCTATTATGAAACTCTTCAAATTTTGAAATTTTGAAATCTATTAAAATTATGTATTTAATGAATTTTGAAATTTGAGAGAAATGATTATCATATTTCAAAATGAAGGAAATATAATTACTAGATTTCGAACACTCCTACCGATATTTTAAAATCCGATATGCATTTATTTTTAATTTTTTGCTAATTTTCTTTTTGAATTTGTTTGAATTCCTTTTTTAAAATTTGTTTTCTTTGTTTTGTTTTAATAATTTATTGATCTCCAATTATAATTATTACTGAAGAAGGGAGGTATTAAAAGGTGATGATATTATGTTATAGGTGATTATAGTATAAGATGAAAGATTATCCTTTGAGTTTGATGGATTCACAAGTAAATTCAAGTTTCATGTCAAATTTTTATTCTTTTATCAATGAAATATGCAAGGGAAACTACACAAATAATTTTACAACTAATCATATTTTTCTCACACCTGATGAGTTAATTGAGTGGGTTCGAGATATTGCTTTTGATTTTTTCTTTTTTGTCGTCATTATAAGATATGATAAAGTTAATTGTCAATCTGGGAGAAAAAAGTTTATGTTGTTAAGATGTGAATGGTGGAAAGTACAAAAAATACAAATATGATGTTCATCCTAGTATATCTGGCACAAGCTCTTAGCAAAATGTACAATGCAGAGATCAAACTCAAGTCTACTTTGCAGAGGTACTGTGCTTTGTCATACGTTTTAGCAAAATGTAGCTTGTACGATGTGTTAGAGCATAAGTCTTTAAGGGAATCATTCCTAGAATGTTTTTCACATCGTTCAACGTCTTTTTCTTGGGTGCACTGTTTCTAATAAAGTCTTTCTACTTTTGTTATCTGCACAAATATCAAGAGCAAGGTATACAAGCATCGAAACACTTCATCGTACGTGCATTAAATATTTTGAAAGATGATAAGTGTTAGGTTTATTGCATGTTCAAAACATTTTATCATTTGTCATTTCATTAATAAATGCATTGTTTGGTAAAACATTCAACATATATGATCATTAGATGATATAAAATATTAGATGTTATATCAAAAACTGTTTGTAATATGCAGCATTTAGTAATCATAAGAAAAACTGTTTGTAATATGCAGCATTTAGTAATCATAAGACACTGACTTGAATTAACACTGTTTTGAATAAAACACATTTTACGCTTTAATGTTAACATGAGATAGACGCTTATGTTCATAAACGTTTGATTGTAAGACATTATTCATTTAGACATTTAGATGTTATTTGTAAAACGTTGTTTGTTACACATCGTCTATTAGATGATTCAATAAGAGCAACATTTTCTTTTCTTAGACGTTGCTTATAAACTTTGTTCATTAGACAATATAGTCTAGAAAACATTATTATAAGTTTAATTTTGTCTATAGAAGATGTTTCAAAATATTTTTCTCTTAGACGCTATTTCTTTAAAACAACTTTTCATACATAACGATATTTCATTTGATGATTTTGTTAACTTCAAAACCTGAGTTGCTAGACGGTCTAGTCTCTAGACGATCTTGTTTTAAAACAAGTGGGCCAGTGCAACAACTCCCCAAACATATCTTTCACATGTTTACAAGTCTTTGAAGAGAAATAAGTACAATACAAGGATGAAGGTAGTGCTCTTTGTTAAAATATTACATCTAACAAGATGTAAAAAGTAGGTCTGTGCGGCTTACTCCCACTACTAGTTCTCACAACATTCATTTTATAGGTCTCTCAACCAACTCAATCTTACTTATGGACCATGACATTGCCTCAACTTAGATGTAACTCTCGCATGGTCCACGCCCAATAAGTCGGTAAGAGTTTCCAAAGCCACTTCAAAGTCTAGGACTTCATTCAAACATAATTCTCCCACTATGGGCAGATGTAGTAGTGTAGACACCTCATCTCACCAACAAGGGCATGGAAATTATTTGTCTTTCTATGTCATCTCTCAACAAACACCAATATCAAGCCATTATCAGTGTAATATTAAGAAATATCACATAAAGACAACAAACTGAAATTCATCACAAAATTTTGAACAACCAAATGACATGCTCTAAATTTGTTTAATTTTTCTCATGAGAGACCAACTTGATCTTCCATCGATCCTAGATAAAACAATTGCATATAAAGTTCAAACAACTAATAAAGCATCAAAATTCAAAGAAATATTCAACTACTTCACTAACCTAGTCGTGCCACAAGACGAATGCAACATGATCGATATAACTCGTTAACAATATCATGTGGACCTCTAAGATATCCACCTATTTCATGTTATTCTTAAACAATATCCTGTGTTGCTTAACAACATCATGTTACTCTTCAATAACATTTTGTTCCTGCTCATGAAGATCAGGATGAGGTAATGTTGCAGCTTTTTCAAGACAACCTCTTCTACGAGCATATGTCGTAGGTCTTTTTCTGACTTCACCTTGTGAAAAACTCTCAACCTGATATCTAGATGCACCTCATATTCTTGCCAACTCTATAACAAACAAATTCACAACAAATTAAAATCAATAACATAAAAAATAACTAATTTAATGAAACAAAATAAAAAAATAATACAGAACTCGTACAAAATTGTACATAAACATTAAAAATTACAATAAAAATTAATATATATATATATATATATATATATATATATATATATATATATATAAACCCTATCACCTTGAAGAAAAACGTAAACAAATAAATAAAATTAAAAAAAATAAAAAACAATAACTATTAAAAGTAAATTAAAATATATAAGCAATAATTAAAATAACAAATTAAATTAACATAAAATAAAATTAAATATATTAAACTTTTTTTAGAGATTATAGTCAACATTTTCTCAATATTTTGAAAGATAAAATATTGAGACATGCATTAATCTTGCTTAGTCATTTGAAATTTATATTTTTCTTATCATTGTTATAATATTAAAATGAACTACTTTTTTCCATGCAACTTTTGGAAGGAAAACATTTTGCAGTAAAACAGTAATTTTGATTATTAAAATCATTAATCAAACACATAAATGCGTTTTTTCTGTTGATTATTTATTGAGATGAATTAAAAAAAAGTGATTAAGTATAATATGTAATTTAATACGTCTTCTGCAAAGGAACATTTTTTTATGCAATTCTTAATTTTAAAATAAAAATATTATTTTGTTAGTGTTGAATAAAAAGTGAATAAAATATATTTTTGATACAATGCAATCACTCATAAAGAGAAACATCAATTCACCTCTTATAAGCTTATTTAAATGAAAAGTAACAGATTTGACCCAATTAATCACTACTTAAAATAATAAATTATTTCACTAGCTTACTAGGTTATGAAAAAACTCTTACTTTAGTAATAATTACTTATCGTTTAATTAATTCAAAGTATTATAACTAATTTTCCAGTTAAAAGGCCAAAAATTAGGTGATTCATATTTCACACAATAAATTGTGAACTCTACTAATTTGAATAAAGAAAATCAGAATTAAAAAATAGAGAGAAAAATTGTGTAAGCATATATATCATGAGTGTATCAAGTATACTCATTAACTCACAAATAAAAATTAAAAATGTTTGAGAATGCAAGAGACAAATTAAAAAAAAGATAAAAAATAAAAAATATACTAGGACTGAAAATCATTTAGTATCTCTAACCTTAGTAACTTATGTTGGTTTTAAGTGAGAGACTAAATTGAGCAATTTATTGATAAATGATAAATTACCAACAATCTCATGTACACACAAAAGATAATCAATAAAAATTACATTAATAGTGCTACATATCTTCATAAAGATGGACATTTTTTTTAACATTGAACAATGAGTCTTTAACCATTATCTTTAACTATTAGAAACATATGTTCTATTGAGATAATAAAAGAATAAAAGAAAATTAAGCTATCATTTATCAGAACCAGAAAAACTGATACAATCTTTATTACTTTGTTTTTAATAATTCATCAAATGTGAGTAAAATTGAAAAGCCAACTGTTTTCTTGAAATTTGATTATTCTCTACTTGAAAAAATATATATCTTTTTTTAATAAAAGTTGTTCAAACTAAATATAATTGTTCAAAAATTTATAATCTGGTAAAAATTTGAAAATCCTTAAAAATGTTTGATTTTATTTCTTGTGGAACTTTGTTTTCAATAATAATTTGGGTTAGTCCAGCGGGTTAACAAAGTGTAACATTTGGTCATAAGCCATGAAATTACTGTGATAACAGAGCTTGGCTGTGGAGATGTCAATCGATTCACTACTCAAAATCATGGTAAAACATTGAAAAAGTGGAAGAAATAATTAGTTTCTTTGATTTGAATGTGAAGTGGAAAACAATTTGTTTCAATGTCACTGTGTGACCATGTGATCCTTCTGGTTCAACAATGTGCTATAATGTGAACTAGTCATGACACATGTATATTTGTATATCACACAGATGACATTTCAACATGAATAATGTACACAAACAAAGAAAATAGTTGACATCTTCATGTCACAAGTGTTAAAGAAAAAAAAAAGGCATGGATCTTTGTGCAAGATTTATATATTTGTTACAACATAGCCAAAAGTATTTGATTCCACGTATCAGGAACTCCAGGCAAACACCAGTGTATGCAATCTGCGTTTTCTGGATTAGCCCTTTCCTCTTCATTCAACAGTTTCCCTCCAGTTTCAGTGTAAACTGAGGAATGGCCATCAATTCTGTACTCTGATAACTGTGTTATGTTGATGAATGTTACTGGAACTTTCATTTCCTTCACTACTTTGGACACCACACTCATTATTCTCTTGTCAGAACCAGTTCCCCAGTGCTTCTTTTTCATCACTGGCTTTGTCTCATTGAAGCATTTCACACCTTCCATGTTGCCCCAGTCTTGGCTTCTGAGAAACAACACACTCGAATTGTTACAATATTGAGCATTTTACTGAGAAATATAAAGGAAGCAAATAACTGCTTGACTTATGTTTTTTTGATTTTGATGTGATTTATGTTCGAGGATAGATTAATCTAAATGTAAACTAGTGATAAACTTTGGTATAATTGTTTATTGTCCAATGGAAAAAACTAGTTGAAGGGCTTCAACTTGATACTAAAGGATGTGAATATTTACCTAACTAGTATTTGAACATGGCTGTAGAGAATTTACTGTGAATCCAAACATGCATTTAGCTTATAGCTTAAGTTGTTGCTATAATAATAAGTTGGACTTAGTTTTCTTAAGAGAAAGAGACCTTGTGTGTGTTGGTGACATAGTGGTGAAAAAGACCCTGGTTTTGTTTGGATTGATGGTTGAGTCGATCCAATTGGCCCACGTTTTCAAAGCTAACTTGTAAGCAATTGGGGTGTCAAATTCTTCATACCCTTCTTGTCCATTGGCAAAGGAACCCCATCTGAAATTTGTAAACTAGAGGTCAGACACTGTCTTCCTGCTTTTGTTAAAGATCAAATGCTGAAAGAGACTACTGAATGTTTGCCATGAATAACAGAAATATTATGCTGATTTAGTAGTATCAAAGAAAGTTTACATTGTTTTTATCCTAATACCACTCATCCACCATACGTAGGTGTTGAATACAAGGATGTCCACTCCTGTCCAGTTTTTGGCTCTTTCAGCTATAGCATCCACTTTTATTATCCTTTTCCTTATATCTATGATGTCAATGTCACTGTTGGACTCCACAAGATAAGGGGCCCAATAGAATTCTATGGTGGCATTGTATGCCTGTGAAAGCACAGATACAAAAAGAACGAGCTTGAGTTTTCAGAAAAGAAGCATGATCTCTCAGTGTTAGTGTGTTTATTTATTGTGTTTGTGCCAATTACACAATTTCAAATGTGCTTTTTTTTGTATTGTTTTCCAATTAGAATTGGAGTTTGACATTTATAACTCATGTAACAATTTGATAAAATATTTTATTGAAGTGAAGCTCCAATTCTGATCGGAAAACAACAGCAAAAGCATTTGTAAAACTGCATCTAAGTTTTAATCAATATATTTAAGCATCATTTCAGTCAAGTAATACCTTAGCAGTGAAGACTGAATGAACTCTCCCCAGTCTCATAGATTTATGCTTATGAGGTATGATCGATTCTACCAAGCAGACAAAAGACTCCCACTGGTTTCTCTGCAGTGAATCCCCAACAAATAGCAGTCTTTTCCCTTGAAGCTTTCTGAGGGCTAGCTCTGGGTTGAAACTGCAAAATATAGTCATTTTTTAATGTACTTTACACAAACTAAACATACATGTATATGATAAAAGATTGGCAAGTTGGAGTGTGGAACTTACCGTGGCAAGGTGCAGTCTTCTGGCTGCCACTCCCAATGGCGATAGTCAGAATCATTCCTCCCATTCTTGACACAAGAAAATTGTCTATCTATATATGGACAGCTTATGTCAGAGTAGAGAGGCGTTACTGAAGAGTTAAACACCCATTTTCCATTGGCAACATTGCACTCCTCAGGGTCAAAATCAAACCTGTCATCAATCCATGATGATGATGCATTCATAATCACAACATCTTCATCTGCCTTTTTGTCACCTGCTTTTTCTTCATCTGCCTTTCTGTCACCAGTCTTTTCTTCATCTGCTAGGACAATCATGATATGATGAGATAAACTGCATTAGAATCTCAAACTGATAATAGATAAAAGCATAAGAAGGCAGAGATGAGGTGAGGCATATGAGAAGGTGACTTACTAGACTTTGGTTTTGTGATTTGTCTAGGACATGGTTTGAACTTGAAAATGGAGTTGGAAGAGAGGAAACTGAGTCTCTCTGCATACAAGATAGCCACAAAAACAAGAACACAGGTTGTGATGATAATGATGGGGAGAGGAAGCTTTCCTCTGGGAGGCTTCATTATTCCTGAAGGGATCATGGGGATTAGTGGAGCTTAACGGTGGGAAGAAAGAGTTAATGAGGTGGTGCTCAACACAACAGAATGATGAGGACATTGTACAAAGGGTTTAGAGGGGGAGGTTTTATGCATTTTTGAGTAGGAGTGAAGTTAAAGCATAGTATAGTTTGGCATGACTAAACAATGCTAAAAGATACTGGAGGTTAAGGAATGGGTTGAAAGGCTAACATCTTGGCACCTCATACTTTGGTCATGTAGACAAAGCTATGCATGTAGCCTCACATCATGCTTTCTAGTTTCTACATCATTAAGTAGACCCAGTAGAATATTCATTGGGTGGGAAATATACTATTCTTGTCAAGTTTCTGTCTCTCATATGAATAGTTGAATATTCAATAGATCTGTTCTCACCATCAAGCAGATGATGGTCCCAAATTATTACTATACTAAATTGTGTCTTACTCCATTTTAATACATTACTTTTTTATGTACGGTATAAACATTATGAATGACTCACACACATTGTGTATGAGTTGATGAATTGTCTTTGTAGTGTACTTGTGCCAAAAACTTGCTGTGGGATATCAGAATTCATGTAAGTTAAAATTTGACTTAGACTTAGTAAATAATTTCTTTTGAAAAATTGAAGTTGTTCAAGCATTAAGCCTTTCAAATTATATGGATATTTTATAAAAGTCATTGTCTAAAAATTTTATATCAAGTCGTTAAGGTATTTGAGTAATTATACACCTAACTTAATCATGATTCTCTATTATTCTCCATTTAAAAGGAGGAATCATGTTCAGCAATTGAATGTTGTTCTCTACTCAAACAGCTACCAAACAAAGAATGTTAAGATCAGAAAACATGTTTGAATATATTCCTCATTCCCCAAACATGACTTTCTCTGTTGCATAGAATAAGTCCAGTGATATTACTCTGTACATTATATTGACCTATGTAAATTATGCAAGGTTGTCCCACTATTGAGTGGGACATGATAGCTTCCGATTTGTTCTTATTTCAATACTCAACTTATCCTTTCCTTTTTGATAGAAACTATTGGTTGCATGGGCAACCATCCTTCTTTCCACCCTGTATGTCCATTTGGCCTTTTGTGGTTTTGGAGGATTCTTGAAAATGCTTGAAATTTTGAACATCAATATATAAATGCTGGAAATTTTAGGTAAAAAAGGTCATGTTTTTTTAGTAGAAATGGCTATTCATGCTACTCTTGTAGTGTTGTTTGATTTTTTAAGAAATTTTACCTTTATGCAAACAGTGAGAAGAGATTATTCAAATGCACCTAGTTACCAAGAATGACTAAATTGGTCTAATTTAAAATGAAGCTAAGACAAAGAAAAGGGTGTGAAAGTAAAGAAAAGAAACAAAGTCTGAATTGATTAAGTAAAGTTCTCAAACAGAAATAAATCTATGGTTAAGGGATGAATTGCGTACGATATTGAAAGTAGATAAGAATACACAGTTTGATTGTACTTGAAACTTAGCATAAGAGGGAAACTTAGCTAATTCATTTTCACTTTGAAATTGAGGGATGGCTGAAATTATTTTCCCACATCCGAAAACAGTAATTAATTGCCTTACTTAAAATATTTCTGCTTATAAATTTCAATACTCCGTACCCCACCATTTATTTTCTGAGCTGATCTTGGTAATTTGAACATGTGCCAAATCCATTAACGATTGGTGAAGTCATTGGGAAGAAAAATGAGTAGTAACATGCATGCTAGCCAATTTTATATGGGTGTAATCAAGTGTATGCAGCAGTTGTCACATACAAAGATATTATTCATTTTCAAGAGCAGGTAATTATGAGGATCATTGTTTAACAAAGTGGGGTGTAAGGAGTGTGAAGGGTGAGCTGTTTTTGTGGAGAAG